>NC_092794.1:4524483-4642075 GCF_918797505.1 Bemisia tabaci
GGGTTCAGGGGGCTGACCCCCGCGTTCGGCTCCTTAGGGTTCAGGGGGCTGACCCCCGCGTTCGGCTCCTTAGGGTTCAGGGGGCTGACCCCCGCGTTCGGCTCCTTAGGGTTCAGGGGGCTGACCCCCGCGTTCGGCTCCTTAGGGTTCAGGGGGCTGACCCCCGCGTTCGGCTCCTTAGGGTTCAGGGGGCTGACCCCCGCGTTCGGCTCCTTAGGGTTCAGGGGGCTGACCCCCGCGTTCGGCTCCTTAGGGTTCAGGGGGCTGACCCCCGCGTTCGGCTCCTTAGGGTTCAGGGGGCTGACCCCCGCGTTCGGCTCCTTAGGGTTCAGGGGGCTGACCCCCGCGTTCGGCTCCTTAGGGTTCAGGGGGCTGACCCCCGCGTTCGGCTCCTTAGGGTTCAGGGGGCTGACCCCCGCGTTCGGCTCCTTAGGGTTCAGGGGGCTGACCCCCGCGTTCGGCTCCTTAGGGTTCAGGGGGCTGACCCCCGCGTTCGGCTCCTTAGGGTTCAGGGGGCTGACCCCCGCGTTCGGCTCCTTAGGGTTCAGGGGGCTGACCCCCGCGTTCGGCTCCTTAGGGTTCAGGGGGCTGACCCCCGCGTTCGGCTCCTTAGGGTTCAGGGGGCTGACCCCCGCGTTCGGCTCCTTAGGGTTCAGGGGGCGGACCCCCGCGTTCGGCTCCTTAGGGTTCAGGGGGCTGACCCCCGCGTTCGGCTCCTTAGGGTTCAGGGGGCTGACCCCCGCGTTCGGCTCCTTAGGGTTCAGGGGGCTGACCCCCGCGTTCGGCTCCTTAGGGTTCAGGGGGCTGACCCCCGCGTTCGGCTCCTTAGGGTTCAGGGGGCTGACCCCCGCGTTCGGCTCCTTAGGGTTCAGGGGGCTGACCCCCGCGTCGGCTCCTTAGGGTTCAGGGGGCTGACCCCCGCGTTCGGCTCCTTAGGGTTCAGGGGGCTGACCCCGCGTTCGGCTCCTTAGGGTTCAGGGGGCTGACCCCCGCGTTCGGCTCCTTAGGGTTCAGGGGGCTGACCCCCGCGTTCGGCTCCTTAGGGTTCAGGGGGCGGACCCCCGCGTTCGGCTCCTTAGGGTTCAGGGGGCTGACCCCCGCGTTCGGCTCCTTAGGGTTCAGGGGGCTGACCCCCGCGTCCGGCTCCTTAGGGTTCAGGGGGCTGACCCCCGCGTTCGGCTCCTTAGGGTTCAGGGGGCGGACCCCCGCGTTCGGCTCCTTAGGGTTCAGGGGGCGGACCCCCGCGTTCGGCTCCTTAGGGTTCAGGGGGCTGACCCCCGCGATCGGCTCCTTAGGGTTCAGGGGGCGGACCCCCGCGTTAGGCTCCTTAGGGTTCAGGGGGCTGACCCCCGCGTTCGGCTCCTTAGGGTTCAGGGGGCTGACCCCCGCGTTCGGCTCCTTAGGGTTCAGGGGGCTGACCCCCGCGTTCGGCTCCTTAGGGTTCAGGGGGGCGCCCCGGGTTTGGCTCCTTAGGGTTCAGGGGCCGGCCCCCGGGTTCGGCTCCTTAGGGTTCAGGGGGCTGGCCCCCGGGTTTGGCTCCTTAGGGTCAGGGGGCAGGCCCCCGGGTTGGACTCCTTAGGGTCAGGGGGGCGGTCGGCGGCCGGCCCTGTGGTTTGTAGCCTCGGCTTCGGAGTTGCTTGAAGTCAATGATCCGCCTTCAAATGACCGGGTATGCAAAATCTCTACCATGACGCACGAATAGTGGTATCAAAATTTTGCATTAAGTTTACGGATTGATTTGAAGGCGCTCTTCTGTATCGATTGTGATTCGCCTTGTTGAATGAAGTTGACCAAAAATTTAATAATTATGGGTTTTAAATCGAAAAATGTTTCGAAATTTGTCGAGGAATATTGTTTTGAAAAATAATAAGTTTGTTTTTGGTCTCCGTCTTATTTCAAAGAAGAGAGCGCAGGCGGCTGGATTGGATTGTGTACTTTGAGTCCCGTGGTTCGGTCATCGTATTCTGAAGCGAAACTTGAAAGAGTCGCCGTTTACAAGATCGCAACTTACGCACAAGCGCTTGTGAATTTAAAAAGTTTCTCACGGATAAAATAAGCTTTCCTTGATTAACTGTGTATAATCAAAATTGAAGAAAAGGTATACTTTGTCCACTGGTCCATTAGGAAAGCGTAAAGCATATATATATGGAGCATCGATGACCAACTAAATCTTATCTGATAAGGAATTTTAAGTGTGAAACCCTTTTTTTCAGTCTTAATTGATCCAAATACACCAACAAGTTTAAAACATTTATTGCAAAAATGCGTATCTCCTGATGAAGTGTCGATTCTTAGTGCCAAAAACGGGAATCTCGGCATTTCTGCCGTATTTTCTAACAGTTCGAGAAATTATTAAAACTGCTGATGGAGTTTGAAAAAACATCATATTCTTCCTATCCTCAAGAATTATTACCCTTCTACCGATAATAAGGATGAATGCAGACAGTTTTTTTACTCTCCTGGAAAATCGTGTTTTCCGAGATTCGCACCTCTGCACTTTCACCATCGACAAAGTGCTTTAGTAATGTTTAATTAACATTTGCACAGGCAGTGATTGTGATTGTTCAGTCAGTACTTTTTTCTCTCCTTATTTCTTCACAATTATTCTCAGGTATATATGTTGCAGGCAATTAGCAATCGCCGGCAAATTGCAATCTATTCGTGTTTAATCAACAAATTAAATCGTTCTGAAGTCGTTGAATTAAATCGTTAGTCTTGGATACATGGTGCCAGCTAGCACACTCGCGAGTTCGTGAAATGTCATCAATAATCTGTGTTAGGCTCGGTTAAACAACTAAACTAACTCCTTGGCAAAGCGGAGAGTATCGCTAGATTTGAAGGCGTAAAGAAATCTTTACTATATCGATGTTATCGTAATTACAATTTGACGAATTGACAATAAGTACGGAACTTGCAAATTGCCGGCGATTGCTGACTCCCTGAGACTTATACACTGATAAAGATTTCAGATATATGTATTTACTTCCATCTTTAAGTTTACATGTAATTTTCTCTCTTCTAATCAGCATGTGTGTTTCTTTTTTGTTTCTGGTGTATCCCTCGGAATTCTTGGATTCAAAAATTGATGATCTTCCTGGACAACGCAAATCGTCAATTAAAAAATTGGGATCTTTCAATTAAGCGTGACACTTGTTTCACTTAACTGAATCTTTAAATTAACTGGAAACTCAAACTTACCACAAATCCTACTCAACCGAAAACCTATCTAACCCTGCTAACCAAAACTTTACTCAACCGGTGATCTTACCCACCGGAAACTCAAACCAATCGACCAATCGTCCGGCCGAATTTTACTTAACCGGAAATCGACAACCATAAACTCTGCTCGACCGGAAACGTGCTCCAATCGAAAACTTGACCCAACTGGAAATTCGATCCAACCTGAAATGTGACCCATCTCAAAATTCCAATTCACTGGAACCGTAATCCACCTGTATATGACGTGACCGGAAATTAACTCAAGTGGAAACTGTTTCCAACCGGTATCGTGTCCCTGTCGAAAATTTGACTCGACTGAAAATTTGATTCGATCGGAAATCTGACCGACCGGAAACGACAATAAACGGGATTCATTATCCGCCCGAAATTTTACTTGACCGGAATTCGAAAATCTTAATTTCTACTTAACCGGAATTGTGCCCCAATCGAAAACTTGACTTTACTGGAAATCGACCCGACCGGAAATGTGTTCCAACCCAAATTTTGGTTGTTCTCGGATGGAGAATAACCAAATTCAATACCAATATATCATTAATTTTCCTAAAAAATGCAAAAATTCGATATAAGCGATTGATATATTGACTCGTTAACGTTAAAACTCGATTTTACATGAAAAAATACGTAGGTGTCGGGGCACTACAGTCATATTAGGTGCATTTACTCGTCCATGAATCAAAAATGAACAATTTCAATCCCAAAAAATCGTCGATTTTCCGTAAAGAATCTTACAAAATCGATATAACCGATCGATACATCGACTCGTCAACATTAAAACTCGATTTTGCGTGTAAAAATACGTAGGAACCGGTGTGTATAAAATGTGTAAACAACGACAAAAACCCCGTAGACACATCAATTCAACAAGTAAATAGCGAAAAATAAGTCCGGAGTTTGCCCCTTTGCCCCCTGTAACTCGAAAATGGTTCCTACAATCAATCATCTTGAATTTTTTTCCTGAGTTTTCTGTTATTATAAGCTTCCACTTAAACCTTGGTTCGATGGTCGAATCAAATACCGAAAAAGGGGCGAAATTTTGGGAGGCTCTTTGCTTTAGAAAATAATGCGAAGTAACGATTTTAGGACTCATGACTCCCGACATTTCCTCTCATTTGGATCGGAACTTTGATCGTCTATCGAGGCTTTTTTGTACTGCAAATTCTTGAATCATTCATTTAATCCCGGCATTGAAAGTGATTTTAGCCATGAATCGAATTTCGGCGCGATCAAGGCACCAAAAAATGAACTCGTAACTACTGCAAGCAAAATATGAAAATCTATCTACTAATATAGAACAGATTTAAGTATTGGTATATCAAAATAACGTAGGATAATGCATTTCCAAAGTGATCAGAGATTGTGAATCTGTTCTATGTTAGTTGATAGATTATCATATTTTGCATGTAGTAGTTACGGGTTCACTTTTTGCTGTCTTTGATCGCGTCGAAATTCGGTTCATGGCTAAAATCATGCACTTCCAAAGTCGGTATTAAATGAATGATTCAAGCATTAGCAGTACAAAAAGTACGATACGTAGAAAAGGTAGTACAAAACGTAGGATAATACACTTCTAAAGTGATCAGAGATCGTAAATCCTTAAGTACTCATTCTGAGTTGAATTACAAATTGAATTTTGTTTTCAGAAGATTTTAAGAAAAGAGAGGGTCACATTTTCTGACAGAAAAACTTTGAAGCTAATAAAACCAATGTACCACATCGGATTAAGGAACCCAAATGAGTCCCATTTCTCTCGAATAAGAGGGAAGAGGACGAAAGGGAGAGGAAAAGAAAAAGAAATAATACAGGAAGGCTAGCGGATTGGCCGTTGAACGTCAACAAAATGAATTATGAAGTTATATATCTAATAAGTATTCACCATTTGCTGGCGGAAGCAAGCAGCAGTCGGCTGGGGGCTGAGAGGGGGGGTTGGAGGTGGGAGGGGGACGGTTTACACCGTCCGAGTACGAATGAACTGGGTGGTGTTTGTGGTCTTAAGTGGGGTCAAGTTGTGAGAATGAAATCTGTTACGTAGTGAGCTCGTCTGGTGCGCGGTGAAATATTGCACATCATAATTTACACGTGCGGCCGGGGGGCTAGACGGTCATAAGGTTAACCCTCCACCACAACCGCCCCCGCCCCCACCACCACGCGCCGCCTGTTCATTCCTACACCCCCTTCGCCGATGTACAAACTGCAGGATTATACAACCACTATCATTCTGCTTGATTGACTCACGATTTTACACGGGGGCTATGAATTGTGTAGAAAAATACTGCGTGACGATACATTGTTTTCACTGTGTAATATGATGCATCATGTGTGTGGGACCTGTGGAGCTCTTGAGGCATTTGCGTGAGTACTTTGGGACTTTATATACTTTCGCGACTTTCTCTTTTATATACTTTCGCGAGAGACACGATGGTGCCACTGGTTTTCTCTGAAATCAACTCTAAAGCTCAAAAAAAGCTCTCAAAGATGAGACCCGGGGTAGAGGAGGAGGATACCTCACGCTATACCTTCAGAGTCCACTTCTGTATAAAGACACACTCTATGCAAAGACAGAGAGCGAATAAGTTAGCAGGGTTGTCGTGTTTTCAGTTGTGGTCCCCAAATAAAGTGGCACCGCCGTGTTTCTCGGGAAATTTTATATAGGAATCAGTGCTCAAATCGCAAATTTCTGGCACATGTAAGACTTCACCATCGAATTGTTATGTATATTGTGTAGTTTGTATGTTAATTGTGTATTTTAGCCTTGTTTCCCGTTTTCCCCCTTGTTTTTCCACTCTATCAGTGTCTCGGGCTGCTCTTAAAAATGTGTATCTATTGTCATGTATGGCTCAGCTTGAAACACTCGCGTCAACATCTATTAGTTTCTATTTTAATCATTCAAGTTTCATGTTCAATTCTGATGGACCCTTGCCTTTTGCCGATGTGCAAACTGCAGGATTACACAACTTGATTGTTCAGGGCAAAAATGGTCGTTAGGGAACCAGTGGTTTGTCGCAGGTGAAACTTCATGAAAATCACGTCGGGAACATAGAGAAAGTCTGAAATCCACTTCTTCGCGCGATCTGTGTATTTTGTGTCACGCTTTTTCAAATTTACCGCGTAAGTAGGTAGTTTTTCTTTCTGGCCGGCATGTAGTCCGGTGATCCCAGAGAGAGATTTAAGAAAACCTAACCTTCGTTTACAGATATACAGACAATCTCAGGAACTGTTAAAACTTCCCTGACGTAAAAAATATTATAAAGCCTTCCTCTTTGCAAAAACAAAAAATGAAAGAGGAAAGGAACAACCGCTTGAAACCGATTGAACTCATACATTAAAAAAGTTTGCAAGTGCTTCTTTATTCCTTTATTGTCTCTCTCTCTCTCTCTCTCTCTCTCTCTCTCCCCCTCTGGGCAAATCAGGTGATCGATAATAATTGCCAATGGATGCTGGGATTTCAAAAAAACGTGGTAAAAACTACACAGACTGCGTGTTAAAGAGAGGACTTCAGGCTTTTTTGATGTGTCCATTGTGATGTTCGTGCGCTTTTATCCGTAGAAGATCTCATTACTTGCCTACATCTCTCGCATGTGACAGACTTATTGCATGGAAAGAGACACATAATATAACCCAAGATTTGGAGGTGTTAGATCAATCAGGATTGAGCAATAGGAGAATTTAATATCGAGAGTTTAGTAATCAATGTTTATTTTTATGTCCTCAGGATTTACATTGGCCGATGCGGGATACGACGTCTGGGCAGGAAATTTCCGAGGCAATGTCTACTCCAGCAGACACAAACGTTTGAAGCCGGACATGCGTGAATACTGGGACTTCAGGTTAGGTAAATCGAGTAAGCCTCTAGTGTAGTGCAGGACACTTCGTGTCCACCAAATATTATGGTGGAGCTGGTTGATTATAGTGTTCTTGAAATTCTTCAAACTTCTATTTAACGAATGACTTTTAAGGAAAGGCAAAGCTTTCATAAATACATTGCGGGTTTTTTTTTTTTTAATTTCTTCGATTTCATTCAGCGCGAACTAAAATTAGAACACACTGAAAAAAAAAAAAAAACACATTGAATCTAGAGTCCAGACTCTTGAAAACATTGACATGAAAAAATACTCTTGATTCAATCAGATTTTTGCTTAAATCAAAAGGAAATCCGCTCAAATTAAGAGGCTCGGTTCTTGATTTAAGCTTAAATCTGATTGAATCAAGATTTTTTTTCTTGTCGATGTTTTTAAGAGTCTGGACTCTAGATCCAATGTGTTTTTTTTTTTTTTTTCCAGAGCAAGATCGAGGATCATCGTTCAGATGTTGATGATTCTAGCGATTTGAATCGTAAAATATATAGATATTTCATCGTGATTTTTCCGTTGAAAAATGTTATTTGGGTAGGGGTGGATCCTGAAAAATCAAGAACATTCTGGAGGGAGAACTGGGGTTGGAACGAGAGGTCGGTTGAAAGCGTGCATTTGGACGAGGAGGAATTTGGACAGGAAAAAATGAGGAAAGGAAAGAGTGAGAGAGTAACCACATATTGGGGAGTGCATAAAAAATGAGAGACTGACATTTCACCTCGTTAGCGGGGCGGGAAAAGAAAGTTGCCGGCTGGATTTCGCGGGGAAATCGTTTAAGCCCGACGTGACGTCGTCGTGGAGCGTGGACGTGCGGCGCACAGTGGATCGAGTCAATAAGAGAGGTCGGACATAATTTGGAAACTTTAAAAGCTTATAACTCCGTTTATACAAAACGTTGAGGTTTTAAAAGTGGTTCCATTGGTTTTCTCGTGAAATTTTCTTCTCGAAGCACCCCTAAACATTTGAAGTATGACGAAAAAAACGTCAAAATTTGCAGTTTTAGTCAAAAATTTCATGTCCGACCTCTCCAATTGACTCGATCCACTGTGCGGCGGCGGACGGGGATCAACGGCGCCCATTACGCAAGTAACCTTCGTCCTTTCGTCCGGAAGTATATAAGCCAAACTTGCACATACAAGCAACTCTGTTGTGAGCAAAATTTGAATAAAGCGATGACTGAATGGTTTCTGCACCGGCCCAGGCGTACATGCCCGCCGACCGTACCTCCCTCTCAATCCCACGCTGCCATTTTTCAACGAAAATGGGCCAGTTGCGCTGGTGACAGAATCGTGTTTTTGATGCTTGATTCGTGTGGATTAGCTAAAAGTAAGAACTTCTGTCCGAACAGCAACTTTCTCCGTTGAATTTTAACCGAGATATCATCCTTCGAAAAGTCGGGTTTTTGACGTCATCCACCTCCTGGTAGTGACACCCTTGGTTTCTTTCACCTTGGTTTTATTGGTCAGGGAGACGCACATTAGCACTGATTTCTCAATTGGTTCAAAATCAGGTTCAAGGGTGTCACTATCGCGGTGGATGATGTCATAAATCGAGTTTTTCAAGGCGCGATGTCTCGGTTAATATTCAACGTAGAAAGTTGCTGTTCGGACAGATCTCATTAATTTTAGTTGATCTGAAAGAATAAAGCATCAAAACACGATTCTGTGACTAGCGTAACTGGCTCATTGGACCGAGTTCATCAGAAAGGAACCAAACCCCATTTTAAAAAAAAAATAATTGAGTTAAGAATGTTTTTGAGTCCTTCTAGTTGTATATTTTCTTCTGCCAAAAGTTTAAAATCGAAAAAAATATTAGTTTGTGAAAAGTGGGATTCAAGTCTACGTTCTGCATTGAGTCTTATGGAGGAAAATTTCAAACGTTTTTTTCTCAGTTTCAACTTGATGTAAGTTGGTTCCTTCCTGATAAACTCGGTCTATAATGTTCTTTATCGATGGGAGACTAGACTTGAGTACCTATATAGGAATAATACGGAAAATTCGAAATATGGAGCCCTGGGTTCCAAAAGAATAGCAAATCTTTGAAAACGAAAAATGCCACTGCCAATCTTCAGATCCCAGTATCAAACCAGAATGGTCAAGAATGTCCATAAATGAGCCATTTTCCGCAAAATGAGTCAATTTATGCAAAAACTAGGTCAAATGCGTGCTTTACCAACAACGGATCGTGATAATAAATATTTTTTTTCTAGTCCTTAAATGCACATTTATCTAAAAATATACAGCTCTTTATAAAATAAATTTTTGTCACAATTTGAACGGTTGAAAAAATACGAGGAGCATTTTGATACAGGTAATGCGACGGCAGTCTTTCCTTTATGAATTTTTACTCTTAAAATATTAAAAATTCGAGAGATCTGTGTGGGAACATAAGAAACCTCTTAAACGCTGATTTGACTGTCTACCTAGGCATTTGATTAAATGCCCGATCCGACTTTTTGTCCGCGACATCTGCATCTTGATCGTGTAACATAAACCGTTCTTCCAAGTTTCAATGGAGGTATTCTTGGGTGACAAATGGAGCTCTCCTGCCCAGTCTGACAACACGACTTTGCTTCGCGGACGTTGAATAGGGAAGGCGAGCATTTGTTTAGTAGGAGCAGAGCATGTGTTGCAAGTGTTGCAACTTGCAATGTGTCCCGCCCCCGCATCGGGCGAAGCACCGTCTTGTGCATATTGCATAGCTACCCGGGAGAAGGAAGCAACCCGAGGTGCTGTCAGAGAACTCGGCGCAATTTTGTCAGAGAGCTACGGACCAAGTTCCTTCAGTCTATTGGTTGTGAAAATTAGTTTTTCCCATTCGAAACGAGGTTGACCGTTTAATTGGTCGTATTTCTGCCAAACAGAACTATGTGCCTTAAGACATGAGCTCTGAGACCCATAAGTGTATGTGTGTGACAGGACTCACGTCATAATGCACATAGTTCCGTTTGGCAGAAATATGTCCAATTGTTCGGTGCCTCGAGACTCTTCGAAAGAGGCACCGGCGAGAGAGCATAAATTCAGAGTTTCAACAATAAATTATCATTCTTCTGGGTCGGCTTTCATTCCTTTCTTGTTCTCATATTATAATGACAGTAAAGCTTAATCTATAAATCATGCGAATCAAGCTTAATCTATAAATCATGCGATATAAAATCTCGAACGGCACTTCGAGCAAAACAGCGACTGGATTACAGGTTCCGTATCCGTAGCACGCTGTGAGTTTGAGAAACGCTGAGCGCCTTCAATTGATGATATATGCAACTTGGACATGCGTCGAGCACGAATTGTTGCTGGCGTTACCATTTTCATTTTCCTCGTGCCTGTTGGCTAAATTAGCGAGGGTCTAAAACTCCTACCAAGAGGAATCGGACCGAGTTAAGTAGTTATGAAACAAGCTTCATTCGCCTCTGTCAAATTTAACTGGGCAATTTTTCACATGAAAACGGTTGTGCGGATTTTTTGTGCAAATTTCAGTGAAATTTCTCACTTATTCTGCATTTAATTCTCTGCATAGTAAGAAGCAAATGCATTAACATTTTCTAAGGACTCCGCACAAACATTCTCTCATAAAAAATTAAATGCCCAGTTAAATTTGACAACAGCTGATGCGGCTTGGTTCCTTGCTGCTAAACGTGGTCCGTTTGTGAATTCACTTCATAATTCTTTTTACAGACTTAATTTTTTACAGCCAACTATTATTGAGTGAAATAGGAAATAAATCTTGGATAATTTGACGAACTAATTTTTAATGACTTTTCTCCCACGTCCTTAATCTACTTGTTCGATCACGAATTTCCTCAGTTAAACATACCACTTTCCTTGATGCTTTTATATTTTCTGAGCTACAGTAACATCAACTCACGATTCCGTGCCTCAGGAAATACAACGGGATCAACTAAAGTTGTAACAGGCTTTCAGCAACAAACCCATTAGCAGCTTAATGTTTTTGTTCTGTTCGAATATAGCTGGGACACACTGGGCCTGATTGACGTACGAGTGATGATACAGTACATTCTTCAAACGAGTGGACAGCCAGATTTGATCCACATCGGTCATTCGATGGGCACGACATCCTTCTTCGTGGCGGCCAGCTCAGATGAGCAGCTCAACCAACTAGTCAGAACCCACATAGCTCTCGCGCCAATCACCTCCTTCGAACACTCCCCCTCGCCGGTTTTCAGTGCTCAGTTCATCGAACCACTCATAACGGTAATGTCATTTCCATACATTCTTCCAATGCACATTAGAATGAACTACCGGGGTATCTACTAGTCCGGAATTTCCGGAATGTCCGGAGATAGTACTAATTTTTCAAGTGCGGTCCGGAAGCACTGAAAAAGTGCGGAAATTCCGCAAGAAGGTCCGGAATTTTGTCCTTAATGCCATACGTGTTTTTTAATAAAGCCTGGAAAGTATGCAATCTCCTTCGCGTTGATTCTCAAAATAAGAATCAACGCATTATTTGCTTGCAAGATCACGATTGTGCATTCAGTTAAGCCACCGGTAAAATTATGCGTCTTCGTCATTTTTGTTTCAATTCGGGTGAGAATTTCAAATTTTCGAAATTTTTCGAATTTCATCTGGACGTATTTCTGTTAAACGGAACGGAACTAAGCGCCAATCTGAGTTCCTTCTCGGAATTTTAGAATCCCGGATAGTGCGTTCTGTCAAACGGAACTAAGCGCCATGGAAAATCATTGCGAGTATAGGACGGAACGAGCATCGCGTTCCGAAACACTCGCCGATCCAAGCCACCCTCTCCCTTCCTCCCCCGATGGCGCTTAGTTCCGTTTGATAGAAATACGTCCATCTAATGGAGGTATTTTTTTAATTTTTCTGTTGAGGTATACTGAATATTTTGGGAATGCACTGAAAAAGTTCTGTAAAAGTACTGATTTTGGCCAGCCTATAATAGTAGACACCCCGACTACATTTGGATGTAATTCTACTAAACGGAACCACAGACGTGTGGGAGAGAAAGGGTGTGCTCGTGGTGAGCTGCATAAGAGACAATAATGTAAAAGTGGACGGAATGCCTTTTGGAGATGGAAAAACGGGATTTTTCATTAAAAATCAAACGGAACTAAGCCATGCGGCACTCATGAGCCGCGGGCATGTGACAAGAGCGTTGTGGACAGGGCTCATGAGTTAATGCGGCACGGGTGAGCTCTTCGAGCCCGGCCGTCGCCGCTGACGTCACTGGCGCTTTATTCTCCCGAGATACCGAAGAGAGCAGTAAGTGCATACTGGGATGAACTCCGAGACACATAAAAATATGTGCTAACCATGGATCTTGATCCTGTTTGCTCTTAACAGCAGAAAATTCCCATTCGCATTTTTACGGCACTCAACTAACGAGCACACCCCTTCTTTCCCACCTGTCTCCGGTTCCGTTCGACAGAAATACGTCCATTTAGCAATAGGGAGCTAATATTTTAGGCTCACTGTAGAAGCAAAGTATGTGCCATTACTGTTCCTACATAGACAAAGTATGCTTTTTCTCATTCTTGATTATTAATTCTTGATACTTGATGTCACTTTGATTCTTCATCACTTGATTTAGGGTTATCCTCATCCTCAACCCAAAACAAGATTGACACCACTTTCATAATTGTATCAACTTTAGAAAAAATTATCAACCCAAAAAAACTGAAATCTGAAAAAATGGGCAAGAGCTGTTTTTGCACGACACGATTCAATTAGAGCACGGAAAATACTAAAACTCGGAATAAAATTGATTATTTTTACACATTTTTAAAGAAACCAGATAGAAATAGCCAGTTGTAGAAATCAATGTTTAATGTATTCCATACCTTACTTGTATTTCCACCATCTGTTTATTTCAGTTGCTTCAATCGTACGAGCAAGAGCATCAACAGCAAGATGAGCAGAGTATTTTAGAGGTATGATTGTTTGTTTCATTATATTGACCAATTATAATTCTCATATTCGCAACTCTCTGCATAAAAATTGCTTTTGATCCTTATAACTCGAATTAAATTATTATTCATGGACATGTTCCATACGTTGTGCGAAAATTCACATCGAAAATTCAAACCCTGGCAAAGCTCTTTTTTGTCCCTTGGCAGCTACCGGTTTCAGGCCAGTTCTGCCATGCTATGGATAGACACCGTATGAAAATTCGATAGTTACCGAATTCCCTCTGGAAAAAATTAATTTTTGAAGAAAGTAACAAGTGATTTTCTTGTAAATCATCAGATAAAGATCATATTGTACATACAATTTTCTGAAAATACATATTAATGGCGAACATGGCTGGCTAAGCTGCATAAAACGTGGTAATTGATTTAAAAAAATCGAGCTACAAGCAAAAAATAAATTAAACAAGTAATATATCAAACTTCATCTAATCTCCATGTAGTTTGAAATATTACTTGTTTAATTTATTTTTGATTTGTAGCTCGATTTTTTTTTAAAATCAATTACCATGTTCCATGCAGCTTAGCCAGCCAAATTTGGTATTAATACGTATTTTTAGAAAATTGTATTTACAATATGATCTTCATTTGATCAATCAATCACCATGTTTCTGAAAATATCCGTAAGTTTCCCTGAAAATTTAGGTTTTATTCGTGTAAATTTGGCAGCGTCTGGTAGCTCATACGGCGCTTTTCCTTATTTTTCCTATTTTCAGTTTGTAGCTCGAGTTTCTTTTAAATCAATTACCATGTTCTATGCAGCTTAGCCAGCAAAGTTTGTCATTCATAAGTATTTTCAGAAAATTGTATTTAAAATATGATCTTCATCTGATCAATCAATCACCATGTTCCTGAAAATATCCACAAGTTTCCCTGAAAATTTAGGTTTTATTCGTGTAAATTTGGCAGCGTCTGGTAGCTCATACGGCGCTTTTCCTTATTTTTCCTATTTTCGGTCTGTGCTCGAGTTTTTTTTTTTTTTTTTTTTTAAATCAATTACCATGTTCTATGCAGCTTAGCCAGCAAAGTTTGGCATCAATAAGTATTTCCAGAAAATTTTATTTACAGTATGATCTTCACCTGATCAATCAATCACTAAGTTTCTAAAAATACCCATAAGTTTCCATGAAAATTTAGGTTTTGTTTGTATAAATTTGGCAGCATCCTTGAGCTCATACGGCGCTTTTCCTTATCATGGCAGAGTTGTTTTATGTCTACTACAAACATGAAATTTTGGCGCTTTGCGAACCGCATGAAAATCATCTGGGGGAAAAATGGAGCGGAACGGTGCGACTTCATAGGCGGGTTTTCATTTCTGAAAAGCGGAGTAGGAAATCCAGGCTCGCGACACAGGTTGCTGCGAGTGAAAAATGCGGTCGAATCTGGATGGCTCGATGGTGCGTGCATGCACGAGTTGCCGGAGCGAGACTCAAAACTCCGGACAAAGTAGACCGCTGATTGCTCAACTTAGGTGATGGAGTGCGACAAAACCCTCTATTATACTTAAACTCAAGCACAGAAAAAGTTTTCGGATCACTTTTATCTGAGTTTCGCTCTGCTTCAGTAAACACACACGCGCTTCCTCTCCCGGAGACTGCAGGCTCTGGGTATGTTCATACCCGCGGGAGGGGGGGGGGGGGTATTGTTGGACTGAACGACTGTACAGTTTACAGTGTTGCGACTTTCATATAAGCAGAACCACAGGGAGGTATCTCCGAAGAGGAAAAAAGATTGATTTTTAACACCATGATTAAAAGAATTTTGACCTGCGCTGCTGTTCCGAGAAAGAACGCCGTATGAGCCTTCAAAAGTTGCCATATTTTCTTCAATGAAAAGCGGATTCACTGGGAAAATTCTGAATATTTTCCGTCAAATTTTTCAGACGATTTTGTTCACACTTTAATCTAAAATATCTGAAAATATTGAAGGTCGCATTGCTATTACAGCAACTTAGTGGTACCATTTCCCGGTATTTGTTGCAATTTCTCAAAATCTTCAGAATCCCCGGAATTTCCAGCTATAATCGGAATTTTCTTGGAATTTCGGGGTTTTTCGTCAGAGTGGCCGATTATTTGATCAAATTTGATTATTTTTTGATCAAAGACGATCTTAAATCCAAACTAAATCCGGGCGTATTTCAGAATTTTTCTCCGAAACTTTCAACAAATCGGGATACTTCTCGGAACTTTTGGAAATCAGACTCAATGCCAGGAACTCCGGAATTTTTGGTAAAATAAAATGGCAGCACTGCACTCAAACCAGGATCCGGCTCGGGTAATTCTGTTTAGAGCAATGATTGCAGTCGATTAGTGAGCAAAGCTGAGTGAGGCTGCGTTGTGAGATCTAGCCCGCGGAACCGAGATCAGTGAAACCGATTTTTGAGCCCGGATTCGGGTTCAAATTTGGCAACCTGGCGCGAAAGTTGGGGTTGTGTAAAAAATGGCTCAACTCATTTATCGCGCATCGCTTCGCGTTCCTCCGAGTCATTTACTAGGCTCCAGATTCGTCACTAGCATTGCCAAATCGGATGGAGAGGCATTTACGATCAACGGTGGTATTTGTTCTTTTTGTGCACGACCTGACAAACATGCTGGATTTTGACGACCGGAACATAAGCACAGCAGATCATGCCACAAGGAAGCCTTCGCGCTGTCGAGGCATCCAAGGTCTAATTTTTCGAGTCTTGTTCGACTTAAGTTCTGATGAAATCTTGAGAGACAGGGAGATTTACAGGCAAGTTTTTCCGCCAAAAGCGGGCTACGAAATCGATTGAAAGTCGACGCAGTTATTTTAATGCACATTACGTATCCAGAGAGGGGCGACGCACAGTGGATTGAGTCAAGGAGAGAGGTTGGGCAAAACATTTTAGACAAAAAATGCAAATTTTGGCGTATATTTCGTCACATTTTAAATTCCAATGGAAGCGTGCAGTAGAAAATTTCACCAGGAAACCAATGGAATCACTTTTAGGACCCCAAAGTTTTGTATAACCGGAGTTAAAAGTGCTTAAAGTTTCCAAATTTTGTCCGACCTATCCTATTGACTCGATCCACCGTGCGACGGGGCAGGGGGGCGTACGCTTCCTCCGTTTCCTGAAGATAAGGAGGAATAAAAAGGGGGAAAAGAAAGAAGGAAGGAAGGAACGGATGAAAGGAGATGGAAGGACGCTTAGGGAACGCACATACGTTTTCGGTTCGCCTAAAAAAAGCTGGAATTTTGGGTGTTGTGGTGCTGAAGTAAATTATAGGATTTTTAGCCTCTAATAACAGGTGGGATCTGATAGCCTGATACGGAAATTCTGCTGGATAAAAATCGCTCAAACGGGACTGCCATGGGCGACAACAGGAGGAACGTGAAGGGCTTGACTTTCCACAGAAATTTGCTTGGCCTCTACCAAGAAATGTGAAGGATTTTGCAAAGAATATGCATGACATATCTTTCACGTAGGAAACTAGATTCTCGTCGTAAGAATAGCTTAAAATTGCTCCTAAGAAGACTAAATTTTTCAAAGTTTACCTGAAGGAAGTCCCCCCCTAAAGTTAGAAGAATTCCCTGAATCTTCCTTTGGAGCGAAAAGGTCCTCCAAATTCCCCTGGATGAGATGGGTATCCTTCTGCCCCCCACTCCAGGAAAGTTCCTAGTTCCGCCCATGGAGACTACCCACCTGGTGTATAAAATATCTTAGATAGAGTTGTTATTTCTTGAGAAAAATTCTAGAGTCAACTAATAATTCTTTAGGTATGTAGTTAATTTTCATACCATGAAAATACATACTATGTGTGGAATCCATAATTTGAGTACCATTTTGATATTTCAACTGCCCTTGAATACAATGACGGCGTGGGGCTGGGACGGTGGGGAAGTCGTAGTCTTAAATGAGACACTTCCTTTCTAGGAAACGTGAAATGCCTTCGATTTGGTGAGTAAGCAACCCGCAAATGTGCGGGCCCCTTGAGCCCGACAGCACCCTAGGGGACCATGGCCCTAGGCGCTAATCTGGCGATGCGTCAGAGAAGTGACAAATTAGGCGCAGGTCTGTTTGGCCGAGTCGAAGGCCTAAAACGAGGCGAATTTTCACCCTTTTTCAACAAGGCTATTGGTTGGTAGGTAGGAAAAAACTAAAACAAAAATAAAACAAACAAAACACATTGAAAGTGATCTTATTTCCCAAAAGTATCCTATTACGAGTCAACTCCAATATGCAGGCGGGAAGGGGTGGCTATGCCCCCCTGCAAACACTGAGGTATGAGTGAAGGGACTTTTCCGGCAACCAGTGGCATTGCGTGGATAATCGATTATCGATATTTCCCCATTTGAAGCTATAGTAAATAATCGATTATGAGGGTGTTCGTTGCGAACACCCTGTTTATCGATCTTTCCACATAGGTTTAAATGGGAGATCAATCGATTTATCGCAAAGCACGCCACGCCACTAGCGCCAACCTGGAAGTGCGTTCACTTTACGAAGTCAATCGATCGGAATGAACTGCGGGCTCGAGGGCCAGTTAATCTATGCTCCACTCGCGTGTGGTCGGCAAGTACACGGGTTCCAGGGTCTTGGAAACTTCAATGCCTGAAAAAACGAGCCCCATTTATTACCTGTTCCGCTGAAAATATTTCAACCCCTCGCCCAGTTTCCGAGAAATTGAGCAGTGTATGTTCGCTGTTGATTCGACGGGAAAAAGCGCTCCAAACGGAGCTGAGAGTTACTCCGCCGTGCTTAGGAAAAACGCCGTTTGAACCTTCAGACGTTGCCGAATTCTCTCTGATGAAAAACGAATTTTCCAGGAATCTAAGAAGTATTTTCAATGCAGTTTTTTCGAAAATTTTGTTCACAATATGATCTAAAATACTTGAAAGTCTCAAAGAAATATATTCGTAACTTGCCTTAAAAATGAACGTTTTATCGAGATAAATTTGGCAACATTAGAATGTTCATACGCCGTTCTTCCTTATTGTGGTGGCACTAAAATGAATAAAAAAGGATGCAAAATTGGTCACGTACTTACTTGCACTATAATTGGACGTATTTCTATCAAACAGACCTATGTGGAGGTGAGAAATATGGGGTGTGCTCTTGGAAGCTGCATAAGAAGCAATGTAAAAGTGGGCGTGGTTCCTTTTGAAGAATTGGCAAAGCGGGATATTGCATTCTATCAAACAGACCTATGTGCAACTGAGTGCGGAACTCATGAGCCGCGGGCATGGCAAGAGAGCCTTGTGCACAGGGCTCATGAGTTAATGCCCCCCGACGAAGACGAGGACGTTGCGCTGAGGCTTTTTCATTGCCGCTGACGTCACTGGCGCTTTAATATTCTCATTCACTCTTATGGCCAGAGAACTAACGAGCACACCCCATATTTCTCACCACCACATAGGTCTGTTTGGTAGAAATACGTCCAATTTTTCTACGGGACGCGTTTTAGAAATGTATTCATTGTAAACCGACCCTAGGAAAAACGACATAAAACATCTGAAGACATAAAACATCTGAAACATCTAAGACATGCGCCCTGAGACTAAATGCATAATAGGGCTCACCTCGTAATGCACATAAATTCGTTTGCAGAAATGCGTCCAATTGAAACACATATCTCTGTGAAAGTCTTGCCGATTTCGATTTATAATACGTGACGGGAAACTGAAGAAGAAAGTAGTCCGTGTTTCTCGTAACGCAAAATCTTGTCAAAGACAATTTGGCAACCTTTGATTTTTCGCACAACGTTGTTTGTCAGCACGGTGAGCGACCCATGAAAAATATATTTTTAAAAAATTTGGCACTAGTTAGATGTGTGCACTGTACTGCCGTGCTTCGGGAAAGTTGTAGATATTTGTTTCTAAATTTTCAAGACTACTTTGTTCCCAAATTTCAAGGGAAAATATGCATGAATTTCGTCAAAAATACATGTTTTATCCGGGGAAACTTAGCAACTCTCGAATGTTCGTACCGCGTTTTTCCGTAGCTCGGCAATGTATGCGTTGGTCACATCGCATGAATACCAGCGAGCTCCATTCAAGAAGCTTTTGTAAGGTCCCCTGTTATTCGGATAATTTTTCTTCGCTGGATCATATTGTACACTTTCGGAGTTGTGCACGCTATTTAAATTTCTGAAAGCTGTTCAAAACTGTAGCGACATTTTTACGAGAGATCCCTGACTTATTAACTCTCGCTATGCCCGGTTTTATGCTACGTCAACGGGGGCCAAAGATTTTGAATACCTCTCAACACTCAGCGTATGAAAGTAACCAAGTGGCGCGGCGTGGCGTGCTTTGCGATATATCGATTGATCTACCTCGTAAACTTATGGAAAAGGATCGATAAACAGGTTTGTTTGTATTGAACTCCTTAATAATCGATCCTTTACCATAGGTTTGATTGGGGAAATATCGATGATCAATCATTCACGCTTCGCAATGATGCTGCAAATGATCGGTGTTCAAATCGCTTTCAATTTATTCAATAGACAAAACGAGCTCTCACGTGCTGAAATAGTTGTATCACTACGCCGTGCGTAGAGAACTCATCTCGTTGCTATCGTTTTGACCTCGATAGACGATCAAATCCCGAACCAATCCCGATCAAAATAGGCAGTTGACTCTTGAATAAACTTCAAAATAGATCCGTCTTACGCGGTAAAATGATCGGTATTCAAATCGCCTTCAATTTATTCAATAGGCAAAACGCGCTCTCACGTGTTAGAATAGTCGTATCATTGTGCCGTGCGCAGTGAACTCAGCTTATTGTTATCGTTGCGGCCTCGTTATACGATTGAATTCCGAACTAGTCCTGATCAAGATAGACCATTGAGTAATGAACTTTTGACTATTGATTCCATGCAAAAATCTCTTTCGATCCAATTTTGATTTAAAGGGAATGCCACCATTTATCATTCATAACATTTCTGTTAAAGTTTTTGAAAATGAGGCGAAGTAACGATTTTAGGACGCATGACTCAGGACCAACTTCCTCTCATTTGAGTGGGAGCCTCGATCCAGTTGCGTGATGTGCTTTGCTATACATCAATTGTTCTATATTTTAAACCCACGGAAAAGGATCGATAAACAGGGTGTTCACAACGAACACCTTAAAAATCAATTCTTTACCACAGCTTCAAATGGAGAAATATCGATAATATAATCGTCATCAACGCCACGCCACAGCCCCTAGTGTTGGCTTAATGTTTGAATGCCAATATCAAAATATTTGTCTGCGGGGAGAATTGAGGGAAAGTTACGGGTCATTTCGCTGCTACGGCCATTAAAAACACTCGGATTACAAAAAAAGCCACTCGTCCTTTTTACATCAAACTAAACGAAAATGCATGCTACAGCTTTTTCAACTCATGAGCCGCTCTTTCACCCACAGGGTTGCAAGGTTAATTAAATTTCAAAATTCCCTTATTGCCCCCTGCTGGCTATCCCTGATTCATTGGATAAATCGTCGTTCCTCGACGGAGGAACGTAACCACATACCAGTGTTGAAAAATTGACTCAAACAATTCAATTTGTTTACGAGAGTGTACTTGTAAAATTTCTGTTCAGAATTTTGCCGATTTTTTCACGAGATCAGAGCAAAAATCAGTGAAATTTTTAGTAAATAGTGTCCAAGATTCTACAAGTAAAAATGCAATTTCCGACGGGAAATTCGACAACATTGGAATCAAGTTACCTTCTTCCGTGAGGGAAACAACGAAATGTGGCGCTGAAATTCTCAGACCCTTTTGCCACCTAGCGCATGCAATCGGTTTTCTCTCATCACTGTCAAATTCACAAAAAAATTAAAAAAGATCACATGTATTAATTATTTATTTATTTATCTATCTATTTATTTATTTATCTATCTATTTATTTATTTATCTATTTATTTATTTATATCTATTCATTTATTTCAGACAGCAAAAGATGCAATGGATGCTTTGCAGGTGCCTTCCGGCTTATCAGTGAGTAATATTTCCAGAACTTTTTTCCTTTTTCAATTTAACGGCTGCCGTCAAACTTAAGATAAGATTGAGAAGAAAAACGTTTCGGAAATAATTCATCGTTATTTAAATTTTAACGTACGACTAGCATGGCAAAAATAATCGATATATTAATTGGTCGTTTTGATGAATGTGGTGTTAAGATGATGTTACTCTTGAATCTTGAAAAAATTTCAACATTTTTTGTGAAGTGCAGTTTATTCTGGCGGCCACGTAAATTCCCAACAGCTATGTGGGAATTTTGAAAGGGCGCGGCGTGAATGATCGATCATCGATATTTCTCAATTTGAAGATATGGTAAAGAATCGATTGTTAGATTGTTCGTTGCGTACATCGTAATTATCGCTCCTAACTATAGGTTTAAATGAAAGGCAAAGCACGCCACGCCACTAGAATTTTCGTGTCTGCGAAAATAAAATGCACTTTGCAGTCATTGTTGTGATCTTTTCACGATTCAATGCTGAATCGATAAATTACTGCGTTAAGAAAAACACGGTACATTATGGAGAACCCTTTTTTCGATAAAATCG
The DNA here is from genome assembly GCF_918797505.1 of Bemisia tabaci. Classification (NCBI taxonomy): domain Eukaryota; kingdom Metazoa; phylum Arthropoda; class Insecta; order Hemiptera; family Aleyrodidae; genus Bemisia; species Bemisia tabaci. Next base: position 4,546,022 of record NC_092794.1, read on the forward strand.
ACGGACAACCCTCCATTGGAAATATTTTATTCAAAATTATGTGCATAAATTACTTAATTAGACGATATTGCTTTGAAACGCAAATCCTTGTGCATGTGATATGGTCTTCCTTATAATAACATAGCAAAAATTGTGAAAAAGTGGTGAATGAATCTCTACTAATGAGTGTATCTATAAAGTATCAGCTTTGGACTAATTATGGTTTTTTTTGGTCCCCTACAGACACTGATGGCGTCCCTCAAATCTTACGTTTCGGTGAGTTTGTATCTTTTATGCACATTTCATGTATCTGAAACTAAATGATTAATCTTGTATTAAACATATTAATAAGAAAAATAGACGAGATAAAGAAAAGGAAGGAGAATAGAGGGAGACGGAGAGAGTGAGAGACAGGTGAATGCTGGTGGAAGGAGGGAGAAAGAGAAGTTAAACGCTCGAGGAGAAAAGGAAAAAAAGAGGAAATATTAAAGAGCTGTTTCTTTTTCGTCGGGTTTTAATTATTTTATTGCTCACGTTGCTTGTGTTCAACAGAGCTTAGAGCAATGGAGAAACATTAAGAAGTTGTAATAGGTGGTCACCATAGAAGTCCTTTATGCTTGTTCCTCTTACATAATGCGCCGTAAAATTTACGAACGACAAAACATCCATTCGTATAGCATTGACTTCATTTTAATAAAAACAAATGCATGCTAATTCAAACCTCATTTTCTTTTTATTCCAGCCTGTCGGTACACAAGTTGCCGGCTACGCAGAGGTAAGATTTTATCTTTCTAAAAGCCAAACCATTCGATTACTCATTCTGCCGCGTGCTAAGAAAGAACGCCGTATGAGCCTTCAGGAGCTGCCAAATTTCTCCCGATAAAATGCGAATTTTCAGAGGAACTCGAGAATGTTTTTCTTCCATTTTCTTTACAGAATTTTAGCCGCAATTAAATCTTATGTATCTGAAAATTTCACGGAAAAATTTTCGTAAATTTCCTCAAAAGTAAATATTTTATCCCGAGAAATCTGGCAATCGACGAATGTTCATACGGCGTTTTTCCTTAACACGGCAGCATTGGTAGGTACTAAACGAAGGCTTAAGCGTCCACGTGTTACGTGTAATGGGAGTCGCCAAATCACGATGAACATTCATAAAATATCTCTAAAAAACATGAGAAACAGTTTTTGAATAGATCAGTAGCTTGTGAAGTGAGACTTCATAATGTTACAATTTGTTTGAGCCTTTCGGATCCTTAGCCATTAATTCATAGAGAACGCGGACACTTTCATAGTTGAAGATTTAGAAAATGTTGGTGGAAAAAACTGATGAAGAATAAAAGTACCTAATTTTGTACTGGCCCATTGAATAAATCTAAAAAAAGAGGAAAATTAATAGGAGTGAGGGCAGGAGGAAATAAACGGAAATTATTTTCGCCGAGACAGCCTTAAATTCCTGAGCTAAATTAGACATCCTGTTGACTCCAGCGAGACGCTTTTGTCCTCTCGTGTTTCATTTGAGGAATGTTCTCTACCAGAAGTATGAAACGGGAGGAGCAAATTTCAGTGTCGTGGCGTGTTTTGCGATTATCGACTGATCTGCCATTTAAACCTATGGAAAAGATCAATAAACAGGGTGCTCGCGACGAACGCCCTAATAATCGATTCTTCACCACAGCTTTAAATGGGGAAATATCGATAATCGATCATTTACGCCTCGCCACTAGCAAATATTATGAGTCTCATACGATCGCGAAGAGAGAGAAGGGGTGGTTTAGATATGACTAAATTCCACCTTTTGTACGTATGTAATTGATCCTGGCGGTATCTAGGCACTTCATAACAGTAAATTGTACATTCAAGTATTATGATGCAAATATTTTTGTGACTTCAAAAATACAGATATTCAAAATTGATTGATGACCAATAAATTAACGTATATCGACGGTGAAACTACCAAACCACGTATCTCGGTTGCGACGTCGCAGACTTCCTGTCATATTTTATTTTTTAAATGAAAAACTACTTAACGTCCAGTCTTGCAAATTTCTGTGATTTTTCCTCTTCGTGCGGGAAAAATTCTGTGAAAATTTCAAGGAATGATATTGATTTGGTCTACTTCAAAAAAATAAAATGTGAGCGTAGATTTTTAAACACCGCAAACGAGATACGTGGTTTGGTAGTTTCACCGTCGATATGTTCTTTCTCTTCTAACTTTTAGATGGTCACAACCAGCTTAAATCGAATTCGAAATACAGTGCCGGTAAGTTTTTTTATTGATTCATGTTTATGTTTTCTCTGTTGATAAGCTTCATATTATCAGCTTTATAAGTTACATGAACTGCACAGAAAAAAAAATTTACACAAAAGATTGGTTAATATAGTACGGGAAGTAAAACACAAAATAACCCAAAACCCAAGCCTTCGGTTGCCTCTGGGGCTTCCCAGTCTATCCATTGTTTTATGCGCTAAATTCACCGCAAACTGTATCAAAATCAATACAAAATTTGGGTTAGTTTGTGTTTCACTTTCTATATTAATCAAAAGTAACACAAGAACACAGATATTTTATTAGTTTGATCTTTGATGAGTCTGTTGCACACCGATAATACAGCCGAGTAAAATTGGAGTTTGTTTAAATAAAATTGGACAAAATAACTTTGTTTACATCATAAATGTCTGCAATGTCCTCTTTGACGCACAATTTTTGCAGTTCATATCGTGCCAATTTAAATTCATTTCAATCGTTTTTTCAAATTTGACCTGTCCTTACTTCTAGTTTAAAATAGATTAATTTAATTTCAGTCTACATGATATTTTCGATGAAATTCGTTCATTTAAGAAGACTCGAAAGAGTTTACTATCATAGGGAATCTTTCGAGTTTCTCCCATGGCTTTTTTCTCTATTTTTGAACGCAGAAATGTATAATGAAGATATGTGATCGATCCTTCACTTTTATCAACCCTCCATTATTTGCGAACATTTACGGATAGAACTTAGATTGAATCTGTCATTTTAAGAACGACCCGACTTTCGGAGAAAAATTGCAAAAACTGATTGGAAACTAGAGAATTCCGATCTTTGAAAATATGTTCGGCGCATGTTGGCAAGGTACTGTAGAAAGGCGAACACACTAAAGTTTCCGTACTTTTTGTATTGGGGATATTGCTATAAATAGCAATTGACAATTTCAGACATGTGTTGTTTTTCATCTCACCGTAATCCGCAAATACCCAACGTTACCCTTATGGGATAAGCATTTTTGTGACTATGTGAATCAGTAAGAGTCTAGCTCGGTAAATCGTTTTTCTGATAAAAAAGATCCTTTTTTTCGAAAATTTTCGAAGTTTGATCCCTTTCGATCTAAATCTAATCGATCTAATTGATTCGACAAATGAGCGTTTTTGTTTGTAGGACTACTTGGGCATGGACGAAATTATCGAACTGATCAATCTTGCTTTAGACCGAGGGGAGGTCCGAGGCTCGTTGGGTCGAAAATATTGTCAGATGAGTCCAGCTCACGAACGATTTTGTCTCCGAGTTTTAAGTATCGTTCAAGGAGACGACGAACACCATCTTACAAAGGTAAACAGATTTTCATTCATCAACGGGACAAAAATCTAATCGGGACAAGGATCTAAATCTTTCCAATCCTCCAATTTAATTTTGAAGAGTACCCAGAAAGTTGGAAAATATTTGAATTGCATTTTGCAAAAAGGAACCAAGAGCATTTAAATGTTGCTGAGATTGTGCATATCTTTTTTCATTGCAAATATAAACTGATAGTCTAAACAAGCAATATCTTTACTCTCAATCAACTATAAATTCAAGACAAAAGTTTTCTTGGTCAATTTAATTTTTTGCACGATTCCAGTAATTTTATTGCAAAGATTATAAGTTGCACAATCCTGGCAACATTGAAATGCTCTTGGTTGGAAAGTTAAATGAGAATTGAGCGTTTTATCGGAAAAACTTGCAAAATCTAACAGAAATTGACGAACTTCAAGCCCCTTCATCGGATGGCACGACATTCGGCTGTTTTTCGAAGTATTTTCCACCACTTTGAACACAAAGCTTCAGCCGTTCTGCCCAATTCATAAGGATCGTCTTTTCGAAGTCTTCTTGACGGAGGGTTTTGAAGAATTTTTGAACAGCGGTTTTGACCTCGGCTATGGAATCAAACCGTGTGCCTCTCAAAAATTTCTTTAACTCAGGAAAGAGCCATTCTATAGCTGAGATCGAAACCGCTGTTCAAAAATTCTTCAAAACCCTCCGTCAAGAAGACTTCGAAAAGACGATCCTTGTGAAGTGGGTAGAACGGCTGAAGCTTTGTGTTCCAAGTGGTGGAAAATACTTCGAAAAATAGCCGAATGTCATGTCATCCGATGAAGAAGCTTGAAGTTCGTCAATTTCAGTAAGATTTTGTAACTTTTTTCAATAAAAACACTCAATTCTCATTTAACTTTTTTTTCCTGACAAATATATTTGTGGCTGAAAATTCTAGAAGCGGTAACGCTACATATCATTTTCAAAACCATGTATCTCTGTCATTTTTTAAGCAAAAGAACTTTTCTTGGTTTTATTTTATTGGTGATTACGTCTACTTTAAGCACACACAAACCGCAAATCGATAGCTGCTTTCCTTAGCTCAAAACCTGGAAATGTGCAAAACTTTTTGAACACCGTATGTGATTCCCTCCATTGTCTATGGCAACCACGCGCTTCCACCACTCTCAGTCTTCTTTTTCTATAGCTGTGTCCATCAAAGTTAATAATCAGCCAGGAGCGCAGCAAAGATCAGAAACGGTCACTCAACTGCTTCTCCAAAATTTTCCAATCGTATTGTTCCCCGAATCCAGCACAATGACGAGTATTTTCAATCACGATTTCTATAGCAGAGTTTTTCTAAAGGAGAAACAGCTTTTCAGAGAAATACAAAATTAAATATTTTAGTGCTGGAAAGGAAAGTGTAAAAGCGGTGTAGCGGGAGAAGGGGTGGAGGACTTTTCTCACTCATCGATTCAATTGCAATCGCTTATACAACCGCAGTATATCTGCTCCGGAAATCTAATTTGCCGGTGCAAGGAAAACAGTCGTATGAACATTCGAGAGTAGCCAAATTTCTTTCGTGAAAATTTTAATTTTTAAGGAAAGCTAGGAATATTCTTTCTTAAAATTTTCAGGAACTTTAGGTGAAATTGCGAACGAAATTATCCGAAAAATTGGAGGAAAAATATCTACAAACTTCCCCGTAAATTCGTGATTTACCAAAAGAAATTTGGCAACGCCAGAAGGCTCATACGGCGTTCTTCCTTAGCACGGCAGTATGAACATTTGAATGTTGCCAACTTTCTCCTCATAAAACCCTCATTTTGGGAGGATGTTATGCATATTTTTCTTTGAAATTTTCAGATATTTTAGATTGTAGTACGAACAATTTTGTCTGAAAAAATAGGGAAAAAATCTCTTCAATTTTCCCAATAAATCCGTACTGTATCGAAGAAAATTTGGCAATGGCAGGGTTTTAACGGCGTTCTTCCTTAGCTCGGCTGTAATACGCGTGAGCTTCTTTTCAATAAATGCGAATAATTGTGCTCAAGAAAATAAGATCAAAGCTTCAATGTGGCTTTGAAGTGAGGTTCGGTGTCACATTTACAGCTGCTTTGAGAGGTGGTTATTTTTTGCTATTTTAACACAGTATCGACGTTCAAGCATTTTAACTCGAGGTAAATTGATCTTTTCTCTCGTGGCAATTAAAGTAGCTTCCTTTTCTTCACGCAATATTTTAAAGAAATTTATCTTTGGCTTCTGTTCCATTTACTCTATCACTGAACGATTTTTTTTTCAGGAATTGATACGTCTGTTGTTCAGAACTCTGCCAAAAAGCAGTTCTTTGAAAGAATTTCTGCACTATTTGCAGCAAAGGCAAGCAGGTGATATCTATATTTTCATTATTAAAGTAAAAGTTAATTTCGTCTTGAAGAACCGTATGTTTTCGATGGAAACAAGTGTTTGTTCACATCTTTTGGATCAGGATATTTTTTATATGTATTGTCTCACATTGCAAACTTCGCTTACAGACTTGAAAACATTCAGTCATGGCTGTGAAGCTCTAATATTTACGATGTGTCACGTTGAAAATATAGAAACATTTTAATATGAAACCAAAGGGGTGCACTGAAAACCTCTTGCTTGAGATATTATTTTGACTTAAAACGTCGTTTCTTGTCAACAAAGTTTGGTATTTTTAGGTTAAATTTGTGCAGATTTAACTTCAACTCAGTTTTTCTGAGTTAAAGAAACGTCCTTTGTCATCGTTAAGCTAAAGTTAAAGAAAATGATAGCAAAACAACGTTCATTTAACTAAAAAAAACTAATAAAACGTTAAAAACGCACGGATTTATTTAATTAAACCAAATTTTGTCGACTAGAAACGACGCTTTATGTCAAAATAATCCATCAAGAATTCTTTTTTCGGTGTGACTCCAATAAAAAGCATGAAAATACACTTTCATTTTTTCGTAAGATTTACATTTCTAAATAAATATCAATATTATTAGTCTTTGAAACTTTCAGAATATTCCTCCTTTACAAAAGTTTCTAAAAAATTCGAGAAAATAACCTGGCTAGGCTGGTGTTTCCCCGAAGAATTAATTAAGAGTGTAAATTATAGAAAACTGTATAAGTTGGTCTGCTCTCTCCCTAATTTTACCACCAATATCATTATCAAGATAGACGCATCAGCGCACCTTTTGTACGGACAATTGTGTGAAAGAAATTCGTATAAGTTATTGGCGCTTTTTGCTTCATGAAATGAAATGTTCGAATATTCGATAATCATGAACCGGCGAATATTTTTAGGTCGAGTGTTCTTTTACGATTACGGAACTGAGGAGCGCAACATGCTTGAATACGGCTCACCAACTCCACCCGAGGTGAATTTCGGCAAAATTAAGGTCCCGGTGTATTTTGTCTATGGTCCCAATGATCTATTCACATCTGTGGAGGTATGTCAAATAATTAAATAATTGCTTCCTTGGCTTATCCGTAAATATGTTCAATTTGTGTAGAAGAGATACTTGTGCGAAAGGCTTTCAGCTGACCCACGAACATACACCGATGAAAACTTAATAAAAGACAAAAAGAAAGGTTGAAAGGTATCCTTAAATTATTTTCCCTCTTTCCGCCGTTTCGAAAGATTTTTCAACTTCAACAGAAGAAAAAGTCCTTTGATTCAAACATAAATATGCTCAAATTTACCGCCGAGAAGATTTCCTTATGAACCAATAAAGAAAAGAATGCTTGTATAAAGAAGAGAAGATGCTTATATAAAAAGAAAAATCAGTCACATTAAGCAAATATTCGCTTTCATTCAACAATTTTATTCTTGATTCAAAACAAAATCTTCTTGATGGTATACCTCAGAATGTTTCTGCCTCAATTGAGTCATGTTTTTTCTCTAATGATATTCAAGAATTATGCTAAACGTATTAAATATGGATGCTAGGACTTGGTAAGTTTTTGGAATATCGCTCTATTTTTGTGCCGTAGAATATTGATTTATTTTGCGAGGAAAGCTCCGCACTCTTAAAGGATGCCTGTCATTCTTAATATGCTGGAGTGCCTTTGAATTCGTATGATACTGTGCAACACCTCTGTTCTGAAACAGTTGCTTGAGGCACCGCGCCCATGGCACGCTGCTGCGGGCGCAGCAGGCAGGAGTCCTGAGCGCGACGCGCATCGACTCCTACAAACCTAAGGGGATACTTCAAGCATTGCGCAATACGTGAAGTATCCCCTTAGGTTTGTAGGAGTCGAGGCGCGTTCCGCACCGGCCGCGGCAGCAAGCCGCTCCGCTCTGAGTTAGGCTCTATCATTTAATGTTGCGAAGTCAGCGATTTTCAACTCATGATTTTTTGCACACTCTGCATGGATTATTCTCATTTTAATCGATGAAAAAAAAAATATGCATTGAAGGAAAATATAATGTGTGTTTTGTAAAGTTAAGGTCGTTCCGTGTCAAATTTAATTATTTCTATAGCTTTCAATTTTTAATTTTATACTGTGTGCTTTTACTGTGCTGCAGCACGGTGCACGCGCAACCAAACGCTCAAAACTGGACGTACTTGACTCTAAAACATCGATGTATAAATGGGTTAAAACCAAAGATTGCGTGCTTTTTGGTTTTTCTTCTCTTTTATTCATTATTGTTTAGTGTTTTAACTACGGCTCGTTAAGAATAATATCGATGCCATAGTTTGGAATTTTTTTTACAAATATCTGCCACGTTTCAAAAATTTAAATGTTTTTAAAACTAAGTAATATTTTCATGAAAAAGTATATGAACATAAGGAATGTTTTTTATCGAAAATTTTAAGGATAGAAATGAAACAAAATATCCACCAATGACAATTTGAAAAGGTAAAGCAAAAGAAGAATGTAACTTCTCATTTAAAAAAATGAGTTACCATAACAACATCTCTTTCTTTCTCAATTTTCTCACTTCGATACTGTCAATATAATTGTACGAACTGACTAAAATATTATAACGCTTGGACCAAGTCACTGTTGCTTATTTTACGAGCGGGCCTTGACTATTGCAAAAAACAGGTGTGCTGACAAAAATCATTGACCGAATGTCCTTAATCCGCCAAGACTGAAATTTTAAAGCGCGGTATAATGTATTTGCATTTAATTTAAACTAAGTTTATGTTTTAATTTATGTCAAAGAGTTTTTCGAGAATCCCCCATTAAATACCATAAAATACAAATCTCTATTGGTAACAATATTTATGAGAGAGCTAAATGTGCAACGTGTATTATACGGTTGTTTTCAATTCGCCTTCAACTGCGCATGCAGCAATTGTTGTTACGAATATGTTATGCCTGCTGATCTCAGCTCATTACATACTTGACTCTCTGAAGGCGTTTAATGTGCGGAAAGAGAGCACCCTGTTGGAGAACAACAGAAGTTAGATTGAATGAGTTCCTCAATCCCTACTTCGTTCGTTCTCCAACAGATTGCGCTACAAGCGCATATAAAACGCCTTCAGAGAGTCAACTATGTAATTTGCTGAAATCAGCACGCACAACATATTCATAACAACAATTGCTGCAGACGCAGCTGAAGGCGAATTGTTCAGTTAAAAAAACGAGCATGACAGGAAGTCGTAACGAGACGGCATGTATTCGATCGGCATGAAACGAACGAAAAATAAAAACGTGAACCGATCAACACCGATTCAATGGACAAATTAATAAAAAAGCAGATCAAAATCAGTAGGAAACTTGCATATACTATGGAAATTTAAAATTGCAAGATTTCGAAATTAGGATCAGCCAAAATTTTGATTTCCTGCGATTTTAAGTCCAGACGTACCATAATCTCACCCCGTGCAAACCGTTTTTGGGTACATTTTTATCGCATTTTTTTTTGCTTCAAGACCATTGTAAGGTACAGACCCAAAGGAGTAAGCGTAAGCAGCAATAACTGGAGGAACCTTGCGACCAACAGCAAACGCACAGAGGTATTCTCCTCGATTTCTGCAAATTTAGTTTCCAGAGTTCAGGAGTTATTTGCGACTGTTAAGACATATTTTAATTAACTTCATTTAATTGTTTTATAGTCGATGTTACCAATTCTGAAGCAAAAGCTGTGTGTGACGCTTCTAAAAATGTCTCTCAACTATAGTTCTCAATATAATTACGCCGGAATTTACTGTGATTGTTTCAGGATTTAAAGCATCTTATGAGAAACTTGGGAATCCTGCCGGATTTTTCGCGGTTGGACGGCCCGATTGGAATCACGGAGATTTCCTAATTACTATAGACGTTCGATGCACACTGACCAAGGCCATTGTTTTAGACATATTAAGGAAACACCAAAACGAAAGGGACGATGACGAGAATTTCCGTTAAAATGGAGCCCCTGCAATATGACGATATGATACCTCACCACAACTCAAGATAATACATTTTGACAGAGCAGATGCAGAGACGTGAAGAAAAAATAAGAAAAAAGTAATCTCTGTTAGAAGCAAGCCTCTCATTGTGTTAAGTTTCAGTGAATATTGCTTTGCAAAATGAGTCAAAATTCTCTGTGATTTACTGTATATAGACCGTAAGAACTAAGACAGAACACGGACAAAAGAAATATCAAAGAAGAGACTGAAACATAACTTATCAAATTTGGGGGACAATTTCAAAATAAAATGATGACAAAAATTCTTCGCAACATTTTTGTGAATATTTACGAACCGGTGCCAGACTTGGAAAGAGAATGGCGAAGAGCGTTGGGCAATTTCAACGAATTGGCAATATCATAAGAACGTATTTATGCTAAATGGAACTATGTCACATGCAAAATTTATGGACATGGTTCCTTTCTGTATACATACGCCCATATTTCCTCCATTTGAATCCATTATAAATAATCGAGTACGAGCGAGGTAACCAACTTCAACGTGCGTCGATTTTTTCACATGTGTTCAATAGACCGTATTCGATAGTGGTTCGTTGTATCGTTTGGCTCAAAACAACAGAACATAACCTCAAACAAAAATTTTAGTATTTTGGTTAGAAAAGCTTAAAATGAGAAAATTTTTAAAAAATACACTTATCATTGGCATTTGGTACTCAAAGGAATAAAAGATATATATCACAAAAGACTCGTTTCCTTGGCTTTTTAAATTGACTTTTGAGACTGTGTTTAAATGTTGAACCAATCGATATCGATATAATATCACCTGTTTGATGTATCGAATACGATATATTCAACACGGCCCAGCATTGTCACCTTGCGCGATTTGCCACAAAATACGAGGTATGTAATGAAAGCAAGCATGATGAATGAAAGAGGGTTGCATTGCAATGTTCACAGAACTGTAAAGCGACAGTCTGTTAATCATTAATTCCATGACCTTTGCGGTGACAATTCTTGAAAGTTGGTAACACTGTTTTTTCTCCATTTAAATGTATGTAAAACAATCGATTCTTGGTGAGGCAGCTCCCCTCAAATAATATCGATATTTTTTAACGGATTTAAATGGAGTAAAAACAGTGTTGTCAACTTGCATAATCACCACTGGACCTTAGAGAAGATGAACTTGAACAAATGCATATCTTTTGTTGGTCAATGCCAACGGCTATTACTCATTTATTTTTTTTCTCGATTAAAAATTATTATTATGAGTTAAAACACGCGTGTCGTAAAATTTTGTGCTGACAATGAACCTTACAAATCGGCCCAAAAATAATACATTTAAGGAACCAGTGCGCACGATTGCAAAGCATAGCGTCATCCATTTTTCTCTTGAATAGGCAATACCTCCGCTAGTGTAATTATGAATGTATAATATGAGTAATGAATAATTATGAATAAAATGATTAATGAATGCTATGGGTCAAAACATTTTCTCGTTCACTTGCAACTGACCGGTAGCAGTCATTATGGCATCCAAAAAATTGAATTGTAAAACAAACATTTCATTTACCCATCACCGTTATTGTCGGATTATGATAAATAAAATTGAAGTTCCTGTCTATAACAGTGCTTTCATTATTTTTCTTATACTTTAGATTGATTCGACATTTTCTTCGTGATCATTCTCGATGATCGAAAAAAAAATTATGGGCAGTAAAATATCTTGAGACTACACTTTTAGTCTCATCACAGTGATTATGGAAAAATTAAGAACCTTTATTATGACAACGATTATGGGCTCCCTTCCTACTTTTTAAGCTGAACGAGACATTTTTCAATACAAAGAGTAAAATATCCTATTGAGATCTTTGAATTCGGTTTAAATAAAATACAATTTTCCGAAAGAATCGAAATCCACTTTCAAATGAAAAACAAACTCACTTGATACATCGAAAAAAATTCCTCAAAATTTATTGCTGCGGCAGCTCAGCTTACCTGAAACAGAAATAACAAATTATTTAAGTCTACTCATTTAAGTATCAAATAGAATAAATGCTGAGCATTACAATTTTGATGAGAGAACCTTTTCTAATAACGCTCCGGGGAAGAACAAGCGAGTCTACTGAAGAAACAATTGAATTCATATTAACCTGAAAATTAGGAGCTACAACTGTTTGCTGGCAGATCTGTTTGAAATGTTGAAACCGGATGTTGTATGTATAGGGCGTTCAAACATGGTGTAATTTACGCAACAGGACATTACGTCAAACTTTAAAAATCCTGATTTTGGCGGGTTATAATACAAGCTTTACACCGATGGATCAAGCTTTTCAGAAAAAACCTAGTTCCGGTAGAATGTACGGCGTTTAGAAAATTGCACGTCAAAGATTTGTTTTTTTTGTTTTTGTTTTAAAAAAATAAGTAAAATGTCGACAAAAGTGAAGATATTAAAAGTATAGCCCGGAATGAATATTGCCATGCTAAGGAAGAGCACCCTATGAACTTCCAGACGTTGCCAGATATCCTTTGTTAAAATATGAATTTTCAGGCAATTCTGTGATCATTTTTCCTCCAATATTTTGGAAAATTGTATTCGCAACCAGATCCAAATGATCTGAAATTTCTGAGAGAAAATATTCTTAACACTCCACAAAAATAAACATTCAATCTGAGGAAATTTGGCAACTATCGAATGTTCATACGGCTTTTTTCATTCGCAAGGCATAAGAGCTCTGACTTGAGCACTTGGTTCTGAACAAACTTGAATAGTTTTCTAGCACGTGTAGATTGTTGATTCTCAGAGGGCTCAAAGTCAAATCTTAGCCAATCTGAAAATGTTATGAAAATTGATGAAAACCTTTTCACGGACCACACTACATAACCTCCATTCAAAGATATTAATTTTCACTTTGAAGCGTAACTCACTGACTGACTCTTCCCCAATTTTTGGCACATTCTTCTCGTGTGACATAATGACCGACTTGAAGTGATAAAAAAAAAATGTGCATTTGCTTCAGGTGAAGCTTGAATGAGAATCCCTAACCTACCTCAAGGTAAAACCATTCGGCGGTGTCTCAAGTCTAATTTTAGGAAGACCGGTGATAAGACGTGTCAAATTCCTTGTTAACACGCGATGTAATTGCGGGACATCGCGGGTGGATATTCTTCTTCTTTTCCAAAGAATATCAAGCGTCATTAGCGAGACCATGCGCCGGAAATTCGAGACTCCGAGGCGATGAATCTGACCACCCGGCGGTCTGATAAAATAATCAGGACAAGAAAATTCGGCATTTAACATTGCGCAGAAAATTGAATTAAAAAAAAAAAAAAAAAAAAAAAAAAAAAAAAAAAACGCGTTGACCGTCATCGCAAATTCAGAGCGCAGAGTCGAGTTGCATGAATTATAAAATCGCCGCAGGGCCGAGAATATCGTTCACATTCATTTGACTATTTTGACGGACCTGATTCCATCGTTTTTTCTCTAATTTTCCCTGAGAGGTGCAAAGTTTTTCCCCGTCACGACTTGATTTGAACACGAGATTACACCATTTTTCAAGCAATTTCTCTGTTCGAATTTCAACTGTGAAAAACTAGTTAGAAAATATATTTAATTCAAAATAAAGTCTCTCTTCCCGTCGGTTATCTTTTAATTTTGTGCGGTGTTTGCTTTAAATTTGGGATGAAAAAGTTCGCCTAAAATTCGAGTAGTTAGTTGCCATCGATAATAAATGCATATGTGCCATTAATTATATAAAGTGATGCATCAATGTTTAGTGTTTTGAGTTAGGAACTGGGTTGTCTAAATCGAAAGGAAAGGTAACGTTACCGCGAAACTTTTAAGATCTCAAAAGAAAACTGCAAGTTGATTGTTGAAAATGATGCATCTGCGCGTTCTGATACTGGCGTCTTTCTCGATTTACTTCGATGCAGCGGTGTTACCAGAACGCCGGACGGTAAGTTTCGCCCTCCTGTATTTATTAGGATCTTAAGGTGAGTCGATGGACGCCATATTTTGTGTCAGAACGGCATGCGATATATCGCATCAATTGGTTCCATTTTTTCAGCTACTCGTCATTTTTCTCCAATTTTGAGATTGCAATTCTGTTGTCAGGAGACTAAAGCACTCTCTTACCAATTTTAACAAATAAATTCAACGTAATAAAGGCGTGATTTTTTTAGAGGAAAAAAATAACATTCGAGTGCAGTTTCGATAGCAGTATTGAATGCGCTGTTTTCTCTCCAAAAAACTACGCCTTTACTACGTTGAATTTTTTTGTTAAAATTGGTAAGTGAGTGCTTTAGTCTCCTGACAACAGAATTGCGATCTCAAAATTGGAGAAAAATGACAAGTAGCTGAAAAAATGGAACCAATTGATGCGATATATCGCATGCCGTTCTGACACAAAATATGGCGTCCATCGAATCACCTTAAACGTAATCACCATCTATTAGTTTAGTCCAATTTATTTCATCAGGTATATCTAGTGCTTTTGTGCATAGCTTCCTAGTGTTAGAAACCTTTGTAAACACAACATCCAAGTATACCTATAGTTCTATAGTGTTTTGAAAAAATGAGTCAAAACATTTAACCTTGGCTGGTAAAATATTGGCCAACAGTGAAATTGATGATATTTCCCGCTAAAACTTTTCCACGTTCTATCTGACAGCGATTATTTCGATTTTTTTTTAAATTTTTTCAACTAGACTCATTAACGAAACAGTTTTCATTACCTTTTTATTTCTTTGGTAAAGATATTAGTGCAAGAAGGAAAAAGCAAACATACATCGTTCTGAAGAAATCTATTAAGGACATATAATACGAAAACATTTTCACGCAACATACTGTAGCATGATTGAGCCACTCTTGGCAATAAGCCGTTTACTCGGAGTTGAAAAAGGAGTAATGCATATACGAGTACGGACCGGAGTGAATGACTCCGGCAAAGGCGTAGCGTGCTTTGCGATATATCGATTGATCTGTCATTTAAACCTTGGGGAAGAATCGAATGTCAGGGTGTTCGCAACGAACACCTTAATAATCGATTATTTACCATAGCTTCAAAAGGGGAAATATCGATAATCGATCATTCACGCCACGCCACCGGACCCCGGACTCCGGACAGTCGTGAAATACACTGCACTCGAGGGAACTATGAACGCCTAAGAAGAATTTATTGATAGGGGGTCAGGGAAATAAGGGATCTCTGGACGGCTAGGAATGAATCTGCTGCAAGTTAATTCAACTCCGAATGATTTTGGCTACACGTTATTGTGACTCGCATTGACTAAGAACGCTTATAAGTGTAATGTTAATTTTATTTACAGGATGAAATGATTTTACAAAACGGTTATCGCGTTGAAATACATAGGGTGGAAACTCCGGATGGATACTTATTAACGTTGTTTCGTATCCCTGGGGAGCCAGGGTCCACCCCCGTATACTATCAGCACGGCCTCCTAGACAGTTCAGATTCTTTCGTTGCCATGGGAAAAAATAAAAGCTTGGGTAAGATAAAAAATTCATTTTAATATTGAATCAATAAGCTTTTTTTTCAAAAAACCAATTAAATTAATAAGAGTCAATGGTACTATATAAATGATAAGAGCATAAATGAAATTTTTCTTGCTTAAGCAATCTGTACCTAAGCATTTTTCACATGGACGTATTTCAATCAAACGGAACTAAGCGCCAATTTGAGTTCCTTTTGAGGAATGTAGAATCCCGGATAGCGCGTTCTGTCAAACGGACCCAAGCGCCATGGAAAAGCACTGCGAGTAGGACGGAATAAGTCGGACGCCCGATTCCGCCGCCAATCCAAGACCCCCTTTACCTTCCTCACCCTATGGCGCTTAGGTCCGTTTGATAGAAATACGTCTACATGGTGTGCAAAGCGAGAAAATTACAGCCAATACTACGCATGCTTGCCATGCTACAGGAGAACATCCACAAAGCCTCGATCTCGACATTGTCAAGTTTTCTTTGATAAAATAAATATTTTCTAAGAAACTTTTTAATACTATTTCTCCTGTTTACTGAAAGTTTGATTCGCAATTCAATATAAAACATATGAATAGAAACCAAAATTGAATAAGCTCCGCTGGGAAGAAGTTACAGTAGTCATTGCAGAGTAGACTGCCTCAGAGGAGCAAACAACCCTAAAAGTCGACACTTGCAAAAGCAAGCTTACATGACCTGAGACGTTAATTGAGCTTAAAAAGAACGGTAAGCCCTTTAGATGGGCTCGCACAAACAATCCTTGTTTCTTAAAAGAATTTTAGACTGTATGAAAAATAAGGGGTGCTCTTTGAGCAACGAATGGGAGGAACGTTGGGGGAAAAGCATTTCGCTTCCGCCCGTGTGCGGGCTGCATTGTTCATGTCTTTTGATAAAACTTGCCTCGAGTTAAGTCCTAATTACTTGAGCAAGAGTCCTGAGTACAGAAAGCTTTACTTCACTTCAGGTGCAATTCCTTAGACATGTCTTTGAAAAACTCTACCAGACGTGGAATTTTCGCCATTTTCAAGTGACGGACGACAACTTTCGTATTCTTTCAGGGAGGAATAAGACATTTAATAAAATTAGCAGGGTGGAACTTAAGATGTTTTCCATGAAAAAAAAGTGATTTATGTGTAAAATATTAATTAAATGTTTTCCATGTCCGATTCTTGTTTTCCTTCAGATTAATTTGAATGACTATGATCAGGAAATAACAACGAGAAAAAAGATTGGTAGAATTTACCATTCCTTCATACTGTATTTTACACAGCGTTCAACGATTTTGCCGGAGGAATGCTTACCTGTGCCAGTATATAGTAACGTTTACCTTTCTTCTAGCAGAATTGACTCTTAATTGACGCTGTGTAAAATACAGCACGAAGGAATGGTAAATGCTACCAATTTTTTTTTTCTCGGTGAATGAAGATACTCAATATTGACTTGGAGTTCTATCACGGTATCCACGAGACAAATTACTTTCATTAGTTATGAATCCGGGTCGTTGCGCGGAACCAGTGGCACGGCGTGCTTTGCGATGTATCGATTGATATGCCATTCAAACCTATGAATAAATATCGATCATCGGGGCGTTCACAACGAACACCATAATACTCGAGTCTTTACCATAGCTTCATATGGGGAGATATCGATAATCGATTATCACGCCTCGCCGTCGCCACTGCGCGGAATATACAATCATGTGAATATCGATGTACGATTTCAGGTTTCCTGCTCCATGATGAGGGCTTTGATGGATGGGCTGGAAATTTTCGCGGTAATGACTACTCCTTCATAAACAAAAATTACGATATTGATTCACCGAAGTACTGGGATTTTAGGTGAGTCAGTAGCCGTCCATTTACTATTTCTCGGCACTCGCTGGAATCAGCTTAGATGTATATGATGTTGCATAGGTATCTCTCGTGTTCGATTTTTGTGTATGGGAGAACTATTAGCAATATCCCGTTTCTACATTTTATGAGTGCATTTTCCATGATCCGGAACAAGTTCGCATGGAATTCCTAGGTATTAATGTATATGGATTACATTTTGCAAAACGGAACCACTATCTCCACCTCTTCCATAAAACCACCTTTCTGCATGAGGAAACCAATGGCATGTATGTTGTTTCTTAAATGAGCAAGAAATAGTGGCTCCTTACTGCAAAATGTGGTCCATATGGCTGAGTTGCTTTGCTGAAATAATAAAATCTGAGATGGATTTGGGTAGCGTTTCGATGGATGCATCCACTTTATTGTTACTGCTAGGTCACTTTATTCATTTATGTTCAAGTAAGGCGGAAAAATAGATAATAGATGATGATGACGAACAGAACGTGAATAAATGCCTCAATGAACCCACAAAATTGCATAAAGAATACACTTTGGAAATATATTTCAGGAGGCGAGACAAAAGCAATAGGTTCATTCACAGTCAGTTAACTTTTACGTAAAAATTTAAATTTGGTTAATTACCACAAGATCAAAATAAAGAAACATTGTGTATTTGCTGAAATAATAAAGATAATTTGAGCAAAAGCACTTAGGAGTAAAAGATTGCAAATTCGAATGAATTAATGTCTTTGTTGTTGCATTTGTACTTTTTCAGTGCCCCCATCAGACAAAATTCGAAAAATTTTGAAAATTTGAAAGTCTCATTTGGACTGCGACAAAAATGACGTAGTCTAAAAATTTCGTAGGCGGCTTGAAGATTAACCGGATGCACAATTGCAATCTTGCAGGCAAATACCACTCTAAGAATGAACGCGTGGGGACTGCATGCTTTCCACGCTTTACTAAAAAACATATTGGATCTAGAGTCCAGACTCTTAAAAACGTCGACAAGAAAAAAAACTCTTGATTCAATCAGATTTAAGCTTAAATCAAGAACCAAGCCTCTTAATTTGAGCGGATTTCCTTTTGATTTGAGCTTAAATCTTGTTAAATCAAGAGTCCTTTCTCTTGTCAATGTTTTTAAGAGTCTGGACTCTAAATCCAATGTGTTTTTTTTCCAGTGCACGCGTGGTATGAAGGAAAAAATTCCGGACCTTCTTGCGGAATTACCGCACTTTTTCAGTACTACCGGACCACCCGTTAAAAATCGCACTATTTCCGGACTAGTAGACTCTGTAATTGAATCCAGCTTCACTCTTGTTTCAGTTGGGACACATTAGGCGAAAGAGACGTGAGAATAATGATAGACTACATTCTGGAGCAAACAGGGAGCCCTCAGCTGATTTACATCGGACACTCGATGGGCACGACCTCTTTCAACGTCGCCGCCAGCAGGTTCCCGGATGTCAACGAGAAAGTAAAAGCCTACATCGCACTTGCGCCCGTCACCACTTTCCAATATTCCAGGTCCCCGATCTTCACCACTCCGTTCCTCGGACAACTTTTCCAGGTACTAAAATAAAATGACCTGGTTACACGCTCAAATTTCCGTCAAATTTCAATCAAAATAATGACCAAGATGGCGGTCGAGAGTTATCTAGATTGATGAGTAAAATTAATTAAAACAGCGTGTTGATTGAAATAAGCATGAAATAAGCATGAAATAAGCACGGTTGTGTGGAAATCAGATGAAGGATGAGCCCCACAGCTCCATCATCTACCATCAAATTTTTGCAGGCCGCAGAAATTTGATGGTAGATGGTGCGCACCAGTCACCATTTGATCGGAAATAGATGGGAATTTTAGCGTGTAACCAGCACATAAGAACGGTAAACATTTGCCCGTCAAGGCAAGTAACCGCAGGTGATACTACACAAACGTTGGCGTAACACGTCTATTTTTTCCGGCGGTAATTTCCCAAGTAGCAGTGATCGCGATAAGTGCGATTTGATCGGCCAATGTATCGCAATTTTATTGAAGTCGATTTATTGTATTAATATCGGATGAAAAATTGCGATTCCATCACATTTTCCACTAAAATCGCAATTTTATCAACGGCAATTTATCGCAATGTTATCAAACAAAAAATCGTGATAATTGAGATAGCATTTCATTTTTTTAAACGCAATTTTATAGAGATAAAATTATGACAAGATTGCGGATAATCGCTGTTGATAATCCTTGCAATTTTATTGCCAAAAAATTGCAACTTAATCGCAAAACGTCGCAAATTTTTCCGTTCAAAAATTCTACTTGGGTTTCGTGAAAATACTGACAAAAATGTCGATTTTTCTCGCATATAGAGCGAGTCGAGCAAAACGTTATGTGATTGTCAGCAGGCCGATTATTGAAATTTATGGATAAAGCTATAGACAAAGAAGACATAGGGAGTATGGAGCGATCCTATTGGTTGAAACGGGTGGTTCCTATAGACAAAGTGAGAAAGTGATAGACTAACAGTCGGGTCTCTCGTGGGTTGCCGTTAGTTAGTCTATTACCCACCTCCTTTGTCCATTGCAACCAACCGCTTCCACCAATAGGATCGCTTCATATCTCTTTTGTCTCCTTTGTCTATAGCTTTGTCTATCAATTTCAATAATCGGCCTCAATAATAAGGGTCTAAAATTATGGATTTTAACGAAACGGCCAACGCATCAGCGTCATGATCGGTGAAATATCGATCGTTGGGCTTCGATCGATATTTTCTGATCGTCCTTGCAGGGAAGGGACAGAGACACTCGTATTGTTCGTTCTTGTTTGATTGGCCAAACTCCATTCTGCAGGTGAACAACCACTACTATAATAATGACCTTTTCTGATCGGATTTTTAAGAGGAATTGTAGTAAGGTTACGCTGATTGCTTTTTCTCGTTCATTTTTTTAAAAAGGCAAGAAAACATCCTTCGTGCATGCAGCATTGGTCATTTATCTTCAAGGGCATTGGCGGATCCAGTAAATTGGCAACATTGTTTTTCTCCATTTAACCTATGAAAATGTATCGATTCTTGTAGGGGCCAGGTGTGCCGACAAGAATCGATCATTTAACATAGGTTTAAATGGAGGAAATCCGGTGCTGCTAAATTGCTGGATCCGCCTTAGCTCAAGGGTTTGCGTCTTATGTTATCTGTAAGTCCATAACGTTGATTAGACCGCGTTATGCAGAAAGAAATCAAGCCACATCAGCTATTGCCGAATTGATTGGGGTATTGAATTTATCACATGAAAACGCAATTGTGCGGATTTTTGTGCCAATGTTGGTGAATTTTTTGCATAGAGAGAAATAAATTCCTCATCATTTTCTAAGAGATCCGCAAAAATGTTTCCTTGCAAAAAATTAAATTGTCTAGTTAAATTTAGCAATAGCTGATGTGGCTTGGTTCCTTTCCTCCAATAGAGGTCCACGTTTCCCCAGCCGTTTGGAAACTTTGGGGACGTTAATTAAATACGTGACGCTCTGAGTGCAGGTCTGATCCTTCTCTACAGGTGCGTTGTACGCTAACTACCTTATACATAACGCTAAAAATACAAGCTGAAAAATCGACGCAAAGTCGCAAAGGAGGGGTTGCGATTTGGGCCGAAATCGGCCCCTCCACGGAATTGAGAAATTTTTGGATATATGGCAGTTGACGGTGCATATTTGACAGAAATAATCGAGTTTTGTCGATACTCACGTTTTTTGGCTGCGAAATAGGGGCCTGAACATGGCTCCGGAGCCGATAATAGCTGTAATTTCGAGTTTTTCGGCGGTTCTACCTCGGATTTCGACCTGGGCCCAAAGGCGACGGGTGATGAGCTGGAATGGTGTCGAAGACACCTGGACACGTAACATACTTGAATATGATCAACCGTCGCCCTTGGGCCCAACTTCAAAATCGAACTTTTTCAACTTTTAAGCCCGAAATAGCGGAAAATCCATGTTTTTCGCGGTTCCACCTCAGATTTTGACCTGGGCCCAAAGGCGACGGGTGATGAGCTTCGAATATGGTGTCAAGGACACCTAGAAAAGTTGGAAAAGTTCGATTTTGAAGTTGGGCCCAAGGGCGACGGTTGATCATATTCAAGTATGTTACGTGTCTAGGTGTCCTCGACACCATATTTGAAGCTCATCACCCGTCGCCTTTGGGCCCAGATCGAAATCTGAGGTAGAACCGCGAAAAACATGGATTTTCAGCTATTTCGGGCTAAGAAGTTGGAAAAGTTCGATTTTGAAGTTTGGCCCAAGGGCGACTGTTGACCATATTCAAGTATGCTATGTGTCTAGGTGTCCTAGACACTATATTCGAAGCTCATCACCCGTCGCCGTTGAGCCCAGGTCGAAATCTGAGGTAGAACCGCGAAAAACTCGAAATTACAGCTATTTTCGGCACCGGAGCCATGTTTAGGCCCCTGTTACGCGGCTAAAAAACGTGAGTATTGGCAAAACTCGATTATTTCCGTCAAATATGCACCGTTAACTGCCATATATCCAAAAATTTCTCAATTCCGAGGAGGGGCCGATTTCGGCCCAAATCGCAACCCCTCCTTTTTATGTAAAATCAATCACGAAACGCCATAGTATGCGGGAATTGAAGCTAATTATGGAAACTAACATATTGCTCGAAATTTTTTTTTCAGGCTCTGCAACAGTATCCAGACGGCAGTACCGACGGACTGAATAAAACGCATTCTAATAGTCTTCCATTCAATTTACCGGTACAAATATAAATAGGCTGTGGCCTTGTATTTTATACTTACGATTTCAGCCTGAATCTTGACCATATTATGTGATTTTTGGAGGAATTAAAAACATCATTTTCTTTCTTATTTTTAAAGAAATTAATCTAATCTAATTATATTGGAATGAGTAAAAATAATTTGCAATTGTTAAAGAAACAACAAACCCAATCTCTAGATTTTTAGATATTGACTAAATTATGATTGTTACGACACTGTTACAGACCGCGCTTGAGCTGTTGAACAAACTCGTTTGGGTAAGTTCTCATTTCACGATAAGAATTCATTTATGCGATTCTTTAATCTGACCGTACCCAATTTTAAAATTGTCCTCACTCTGATGTCCTTTCAAAAATTTTCTAGAAATTCTGTCATTAAATAATAGACATCTGAATATTGCTATTTTGGCTCCCCCAAAACACCCCACCTTAAAATTGAATTCATATGACGTCAAAGAAAGGAAATTTAAAACTACCTTGTAAAAAGTATGTGATGGATGTCTGGCAAAACTCGGGAATTTTTTGCACAAAAATTCCGCGATCATTTGCGGATAAAAAAGAATCCTTTAAGAAAATTTTGCAAACCCGAAATTAAATTATGTTCCTTTCTCTTAAAAAAGACGAATTATTCCTGAATTACATTGTATAATTCGGTTATATACGGAACACAAATTTGACGCAGTTGAATCATAGTGATGTGTTATTGATTGTCACATATGATTTCATGTTTAAGGGAATCATATTTGAGACTTTTTTAATGCGACGGACTCTCATTAAAACATTCTCACAAAACTGTGTATGATGATAAATACAAGTCCGCGTCACGCCATTGCCTACTAATCTTGTTTTGAAGTGCAAACATTTTTGCTAAGCCTATTGAAGGCGTCATTTCCAAGACTTTGCATCGTCATGAGGGTGGTGCTTGGTGCAGAAGCAACACATGACCTGGTTTAACGAGAAAGTATGTGGGACATCAACAAGTGCCTCTTCATATATATTTTTCTTCGTGGAGCGAGCAAAGATATCGCACCAACATCTCAACGTGCTTATTTTGAAAAGGAACAACATTTAGTGGTTATTTTTCTCGGGATGAAATTGTTGTTTCACTTACAGCGTGACCGAGAAGCGTCACTAAATCAAAAAGTAACAGATGTTAGTTTCCAGACCATAATCTCCAAAAGGTGCAGATTTTATCTCCTTCACTTCCCTCTAGCTTCTTCCAGTCGTGTGCAAGTAACGTCTTGTGCACATACAGCACGAGGGTCTCATCTTTTATTCTTTCTTTTCAACCAAGACAGAGAACGCGAAAGAGAGAGAGAAGAGAAGAGATTCTTTACGAGGATGACGAGGAATAACATAGAGATTAAGAGAAAAGCTATCATGGAATAACCTGTTATGATTATTCGTTTACTTTTTATTATTTATTTTTTCATGTCAGCGGTGACTTTGCGCATCTAAATAAACCTGATGATTTGATTAGTCTCGTCTGCAAAAGGAGAGTAAGAAAGATACATATTTAAAATACAAAATATAGACGTAATTTAAAGACTTGGATCTTTTCGGCGTTCCAAATTGGAGTTTAGCCACTAGACGGCTGGGGGAAAAATTATATTCACATCTTGGTAAATAAATCCAGTGCTACAATTAAGCATCTTTTCACAGCGCATGCTTCCTAAATCGAAACTGAAAAGACTATTGACTTTTTTTCAAATTAAAGAAATTTCGAATCAGCAAAATGTCAAATGATTGAGGATGGCTCTTGAGGAAATGCGCGCTGAAAGGATTTATGAATATGCTTTGAAATTCTATTTAGCGTGATTCATTGCTCCGTAGTTCGGAATCACAAGCGTAACTTACTATTTCGAATTAATGGTTGTCTTTATCTGTCAATTCTAAGTTCAGAGCGTACCATTTGATTTCGAATAAAAAAGCATTATTGCAGCACCATTTTGAATTATTAAGCAGATTTGTCCGTTGTTTGGGGTCTGATAACATCGAATTAATATGAGAGGACCACTGTACCTGTATTGAATGTTTAAGCCTGATACTATACTTGACTAGGAACAAAAACCCTCGATCTAAAATCAATATGAATTTTTAGTTTTTTGGAGGTCGAATTAGACAGTTTTCTTAGAGTTGGCAATGTGCGTTTCACGCCGACCTTCAACCGCACTGTGCTAGACGCAATGCGTGAAGTATTCCTACAGTCTCATAGGCGCTAATATGCTTTTGGCGCCAACCAGCGACCGCACTGTGCTAGACGCAATGCGAGAAGTATTCCTGCACTCTTGTAGGCGCTAATCTGCACTGTATTAATCAGGAAAATGCTGAATTGCTGAAAAGAGAAAATCAAAATTGTTTCCCTGTTTCAGACGTCGTTGAATATTGGAACGGCAGCGAATGAAATCTTTCCGGCAAGTATTTGTGAACTATCTATTAGCATTGGAGAGTTGAAATAGCCAAACAAAATGTTAGGATTATACCACAGCCTGAACTTCACTGTGATTTTGGAAATTGCAATAAAATTGGAATTCTACATATAATTGCAGTTATAATGAAATATAGTCCAGGCAATCTAGCATTTTAGGTGGGAAAAAATCGGAAGCAAATTCCAACTAAAGGGCGTTGATGTACCCCAGTAGGAGTGTAGTTTCTGAAAATTCCCCAACTTTCCGACGTGCGGAAAGCCCTGAAAAATCAGGGAACTCCCTGAAAATTTGCCAATTTTCAAACGCCCATAACTTGGCGTCAAATTATCGTATTGAGGTCATTTTTTTTTTAAATTGTCAGAAATTGAGTCAGGTACATGTTAACGACAACTACGTTTGGATAAAAATTTACCACAGTTGTCAAATTTACGAAAAATTGAAAATTTGTTTTTTCGAAAAATCTTTAAAGCTTATTTCAGGTCCCAAACCGTTAGAAATCGGAAAAAATGGCTTCTACAAAAGTTGTAGAAAATGTTTTAAGCTTTAAAACGGTATATTAACGAAATTTGTACGATGATTTGTTGCCAAACTACGCGCAAAAAACCCGGGATTTTTTTCCCGCGCGAGAGCGGCGGATCCTTCCGACTCAACGCGTAGCCACTTGTTAAAATCTAAAATTTCTCCAGGATCTTACTTTTAACATATAATTATGAAATTGGGAGTATCTACTTGTTCAATAAAAGTATGAGAACACCCCCTCTCCTTCCATCTCTATCCCTTGTTGCCATAATTATCATAAAAATGTTATCTCTATCGCGTTAGTCAGAGAGAAATACGGTTTGACCCGGAACGAATTGCATAACACACTTTTCCTATGTAAACGCTATCAGTAGATCCTCCTGAACAACATACTAAAATTTTACCACGGTCCGACCCCGTGGCACCCCCCCCCCCCAATGCCTAAAATCAAGATGGCGGCCATAATAAGGCCGTATGGGATTTCGGTATTTTAAAATGTTCCTATATTGTCATGTGAGGTATCTTTTCCTACGTAATTTTGGTCGCAGATTTCATATATAAAGTCAAATAAGCCCCCGGGTCAAAAGGGGTGCCCCAAATCCAAGATGGCGACTAAATTTGAAAGGCAAGGGAGGTCATTTTTTAACTTTTACGTGATTGGGCAAGTGAGGTATCATTTCCTACATAATATTGGTCGTGGATTTCATTAATGATGTCAAAACAGCTCCCCGGTCAAAGGGAGTGCTCTAAATCCAAGAGGGCGGCTAAATTTGAGAGGCAGGAGGGGTGCATTTTTGAAAGTTTTACGTGAAAAGGCGGGTGTGGTGCATCAATTCCTGAATAATTTTGGTCGAGAATTTCATTATTTAAGTCAAAATAGCTCCCCGGTCAAAGGGGGTGCTCTAAATCTAAGGGGGCGGCTAAATTTGAGAGGCTGTAGGGGTGCATTTTTAGATTTTTACAAAAAAGGCGAGTGAGGTGTATCAATTCCTATGTAATTTTGATTCTAGATTTCATGTATCAAGTCGAAAAAGCCCGCTGGTTGAAGGGAGTGCCCCAAATCCCAGAGGGCGGCTACATTTGAAAGGTGGAAGGGTGCATTTTTTAAAAAAAAAAATCCACCTAACACGGCAAGGAAGGTGTCTATTTCCGTTTATTTCTGGCCTTGGAACAGAAATTAGGTGTGAAAAGTTTCTTTAATAAAACAAAGATTATAACAGTACGACTGATAGGAATGTATGCTAAAAAACGCGCGTTCGCCCTACCTATTGAGTTAACAAGCAAAACATACTCGCTTCCAATTTTCGTACGTCTCTAGCATTCCTTAACCATCTCTGCAAGAGGATTTATGCTCTTTTTCTTCGTCTATTCCCCATTACTGGACAGTGCATGAACTTAATTAAAATCTACGTATCCATATTCGGCACACACTTCCAATCCATGGTGCAGGGTGGTGCATGCGAAAGGATATGCAGATGTTGATATCGTTGATTGGGGTGTTTAAGCTTGCAAGAGCACCGCAACATAAATGTAATAGGAGAGGAGCCGGAACCATTTGTTTTTTTGTTAAATCAATCAGAAGACATCAATTTTTCTTTGCTCTTTAGAAGTGCTATTACTTTAACGCTAAATGCAAGACGATGGCTCAGAACATCCCTTGTATACGTCACAGAATCAGTCAACGTTTATGTAAGCAGCTACATGTTCTTGAATGCGTTTACTGGTTGCGATTCGACCTGCCATATGCACGGAATCAGAAAAGGAACTACATTCAATACGCGTGAAGAGATCTTTACCTGCAAGAATTTACCGAAAGGTTCTTAGATCCCAAGTAAAGTCTTCAACGAATATGGAAAGCTGAAAAAGACGTAACATTTCTTCTCTATGATGCCACAAAAATGAGACTCTCAAAAACGTCCGTCATCACGTTTTCAAAGGAAAAAGTTGCAGCTTGTAAAATCTTCGTCGCAAATAGAGAGATTAACTCCAACATTTTCAGCCATGAAGCACCATCAATATAAGGTTAGGTTTCCATATTCGTTGAAGACTTTACTTGGGATCTAAGAACCTTTCGGTAAATTCTTGCAGGTAAAGATCTCTTCACGCGTATTGAATGTAGTTCCTTTTCTGATTCCGTGCATATGGCAGGTCGAATCGCAACCAGTAAACGCATTCAAGAACATGTAGCTGCTTACATAAACGTTGACTGATTCTGTGACGTATACAAGGGATGTTCTGAGCCATCGTCTTGCATTTAGCGTTAAAGTAATAGCACTTCTAAAGAGCAAAGAAAAATTGATGTCTTCTGATTGATTTAACAAAAAAACAAATGGTTCCGGCTCCTCTCCTATTACATTTATGTTGCGGTGCTCTTGCAAGCTTAAACACCCCAATCAACGATATCAACATCTGCATATCCTTTCGCATGCACCACCCTGCACCATGGATTGGAAGTGTGTGCCGAATATGGATACGTAGATTTTAATTAAGTTCATGCACTGTCCAGTAATGGGGAATAGACGAAGAAAAAGAGCATAAATCCTCTTGCAGAGATGGTTAAGGAATGCTAGAGACGTACGAAAATTGGAAGCGAGTATGTTTTGCTTGTTAACTCAATAGGTAGGGCGAACGCGCGTTTTTTAGCATACATTCCTATCAGTCGTACTGTTATAATCTTTGTTTTATTAAAGAAACTTTTCACACCTAATTTCTGTTCCAAGGCCAGAAATAAACGGAAATAGACACCTTCCTTGCCGTGTTAGGTGGATTTTTTTTTTTAAAAAATGCACCCTTCCACCTTTCAAATGTAGCCGCCCTCTGGGATTTGGGGCACTCCCTTCAACCAGCGGGCTTTTTCGACTTGATACATGAAATCTAGAATCAAAATTACATAGGAATTGATACACCTCACTCGCCTTTTTTGTAAAAATCTAAAAATGCACCCCTACAGCCTCTCAAATTTAGCCGCCCCCTTAGATTTAGAGCACCCCCTTTGACCGGGGAGCTATTTTGACTTAAATAATGAAATTCTCGACCAAAATTATTCAGGAATTGATGCACCACACCCGCCTTTTCACGTAAAACTTTCAAAAATGCACCCCTCCTGCCTCTCAAATTTAGCCGCCCTCTTGGATTTAGAGCACTCCCTTTGACCGGGGAGCTGTTTTGACATCATTAATGAAATCCACGACCAATATTATGTAGGAAATGATACCTCACTTGCCCAATCACGTAAAAGTTAAAAAATGACCTCCCTTGCCTTTCAAATTTAGTCGCCATCTTGGATTTGGGGCACCCCTTTTGACCCGGGGGCTTATTTGACTTTATATATGAAATCTGCGACCAAAATTACGTAGGAAAAGATACCTCACATGACAATATAGGAACATTTTAAAATACCGAAATCCCATACGGCCTTATTATGGCCGCCATCTTGATTTTAGGCATTGGGGGGGGGGGGTGCCACGGGGTCGGACCGTGGTAAAATTTTAGTATGTTGTTCAGGAGGATCTACTGATAGCGTTTACATAGGAAAAGTGTGTTATGCAATTCGTTCCGGGTCAAACCGTATTTCTCTCTGACTAACGCGATAGAGATAACATTTTTATGATAATTATGGCAACAAGGGATAGAGATGGAAGGAGAGGGGGTGTTCTCATACTTTTATTGAACAAGTAGATACTCCCAATTTCATAATTATATGTTAAAAGTAAGATCCTGGAGAAATTTTAGATTTTAACAAGTGGCTACGCGTTGAGTCGGAAGGATCCGCCGCTCTCGCGCGGGAAAAAAATCCCGGGTTTTTTGCGCGTAGTTTGGCAACAAATCATCGTACAAATTTCGTTAATATACCGTTTTAAAGCTTAAAACATTTTCTACAACTTTTGTAGAAGCCATTTTTTCCGATTTCTAACGGTTTGGGACCTGAAATAAGCTTTAAAGATTTTTCGAAAAAACAAATTTTCAATTTTTCGTAAATTTGACAACTGTGGTAAATTTTTATCCAAACGTAGTTGTCGTTAACATGTACCTGACTCAATTTCTGACAATTTAAAAAAAAAATGACCTCAATACGATAATTTGACGCCAAGTTATGGGCGTTTGAAAATTGGCAAATTTTCAGGGAGTTCCCTGATTTTTCAGGGCTTTCCGCACGTCGGAAAGTTGGGGAATTTTCAGAAACTACACTCCTACTGGGGTACATCAACGCCCTTTAGTTGGAATTTGCTTCCGATTTTTTTCCACCTAAGGTCCAATTTTTTGCTAGATTGCCTGAACTAATAATTATAATCCAGAGAACACGACGCTTTGGCAGCCTTCCAAGCTTTCAACATTTAATTTAAGATTTAGTTCCTAGTCGGAACCTCACTATTCTGTCGTGCTGAAGAAGAACGCCGTATAAACCTTTAGACGTTGCCGAATTTCCTTCGATAAGAAAAGAATTTACTGGAAAAATTGTGAATATTTTCCCCCCAAAAATTTTCAGACAAATTTATTTTCATTTAATCCAAAATATCGGAAAATTTCAAGGAAAAATACGCTTACATCGCGTCGGATTTTTGGCAACTCTCGAATCTTCATTAGTTTTCTCGGCGTTTTTTCTTAGCACGGCAGTATTCGATGCAGAACGACACTGAAGAGATTACTCACATCAAGCACTTTCAATAAACTGAGCGAGATTTTGATTTTACTTATCAAAGACTTATGGTCTAATTGTTATTGATAGTTCCAAAATAAAGGTTGAGCTCGAAGATAGGTGGCTTTTCTGACGTCACTGGCGCTTTATAATTCCCATTCATTCTTACGGCCCTCAACTAACAAGCACACCCCTCGTTTTCCCACCTATCGCCCGTTCTGTTTAGCAGAAATACGTTCATTTCATAGTCGTTCATTCTCTTTTCCAGGACTTTACAACTGTTGGAAATTTCGCTGAACTTTTCCTAAACGCTTTGGGTCACGGAGAAATTAAGGGTGTGATATCACGACGATACTGTACATCAAACTACGTGTCACTTAGGCTTTGCTTAGGCCAGCTCAGCGCAATTGTTGGGAACGACGAGAAAAATCTAACGCCGGTAGGTGCTACGGCTAAAGCTTTAATACATACCTAGATTGATCTGCTATTTTAACCAATGGAAAAGGATCGATATTTAGGGCCTTTGCAACGAACACCTCAAAAATCGATTCTTTACCACATCTCCAAGTGAGGAAATATCGATAATCGAGCATTCACGCCTCGCCGCTGGCATAAAATGAGGCATCTGTTTAAATGGCAAGAGATTACTTACAGGAAGGAGTGATGTAACTTCACTCAAAAGGGTGAAATTTCTGACGAATTACTTTTAATTTTCTCCTGTTCCAAAGATATCCATCTTAAAAAATTGTTTTTCGCACTAGTATACATTTCTTTCCATGCTTAAAAAAACCCATCCAGTGACCTAACGAAAATAGTACATTGCTGGTAGTTATTCTGGAACGTCCCAATGGAATTCGCTACTTTTCGATTAATGACTCAGGTTTTGAGGTGTATGTATATTAAACATTGGGTCCAATGCCAGATCATTACCAAAAAAACTGACTAAAGCAAGTTGTACAATAAAGAAGGTAGTGTTGATGAATTTACTTCATCTGCACTCCAGATACATCTGTTGTTAATACATAGAAAACATCGCACCATTTTTTACTTCTTTTTCAAAACGAACAGATTTCTCTCTAACAATGAATTGTAGAGGCCAGTTTATCATAGTTTCAGCAATGGTAATAGTTTTGTTATTGGGCTCCATTTATAAGGCTGTTCTTAAAAATCCTCCAACCATTAACGTAAAGATTTGTTATTCCACAGGAACTGGAGCAGCTAATATTTCTCATTACGCCGAAAAGCAGCTCTTTGAAAATGGTCAAACATTATTTACAGCAAAGAGATGCAGGTATACATCCCAGTGCTCAGATTTAAACAGTTTGCTACTCCAAAGTAATAGTTGTACCACACGGATACCACATAGATATTTGGCGCTGATTCCAAAAATGACATTTTATTTACAGGGTCAGCTCAATTTTCCCGAAAAAATCGGAATGTTCCCTAGGCATTGAGATTTTCTGGAGAAAAGTCATATTAAAACTTTAATAGGCATGCATTACGTGGATTCCTGTGTAATTTTGGCTGCTAAATCCAAAAATTCCCTTACTTTTTCTCAATCATGCACAGATTTTCCGGAAAATTGACTTTTCTTTAGAAAAGCTCGATTTTTAGGGAAAATTCCAATTTTCCGGAGAAAATCGAGCGGACCCAGGAAAACGGAAGTCATTTTCAGCGGCGCTAAAAATCTACCCCTGATCGCTCATTATACAATAATAAAATCTAAAAAAGAAAAAAAAACATGTTGACCAGTATAATTTTTAGCATCATTACTGACGCTCCATGGAGGCTTCATCAAACTCTCGGTGACCAGTCGACAAATCCCTGATTACGAGACTTATCACGGGACACCGAGCGAACGGGGTACGTTGTAGCTGAAAGCGAGGAGGGTGGCCAATGACGAGTGGGTGGAACTGCACTCAGGGATGAACCCTTCAGTCCGTATACACTCATGCTTCCGATGAATCGTGCGAAAACGGAGTCACGCCCTCGTATCGGCCGAGGGACGAGTTGATTTTGGCGGGCAGTGACCGATCCCCAGATGAGGGACAACTTAATTCCGCGCTGGGTTCGGCATCCAGCATTGATGCAGTGATTTGTTGCATCATAAATCAAGGGAGTCCCGTTATTAAAACGATTATCGCCGTGATTAAGAGTTGTCGTGAACGCACGTGCTCACTGTGATCGAGTATTGCCCCCCTCCTCTCCACCACCCCGCGGGCCACCGCGACGAACGCACAGTGATCTGAGCTTTCGATATGAAACAATAGGAACCGGTGTGCAATTCTTTTACCCCGAAATTCATCGATATTTACACTCTGAGATCCGTCGGAAAAAGAATATTGCTGAGCCAGCAAATATTGCTGCCGTATCCTGCCGTACTGAGGAAGAACGCCGTATGAACATTTGAGAGTTGCCAAATTTCCTTCGATAAAATGTTTCTTTTTTTGGTAAATATACGTATATTTTCCCCTGAAATTTTCTGGGACTTGAGGTGAAATCGCGAACGAAAGGGAGATGTTGCATGTGTGAGGAATTTGCGATTTGACTATTGATTCTCATGTAAAAGTTCCCGAGAAACACGATGGTGCCACTGGTTTTCTCTGGAATCAACTCCCAAGCTCAAAAAAAGTTCTCAAGTTGAGGCCAAAATGGAGGGGATATCCCACGCTATCCAGAGAGTCCACCTCTACATCAAGACAAACTCTCCATGCAAAGATGGGGAGCACATACATTGACAGGGCTGCCACTTTATTTGGGGACTCGATAACTGAAAACACGGCATCACTGCTAATGTATTTGCTCCATATCTTTGCATGGAGAGTTTGTCTTGATGTAGACGTGGACTCTCAGGATGGCGTGGGACATCCCCTCCATTTTGGCCTCAACTTGAGAATTTTTTTTGAGCTCGAGAGTTGATTTCAGAGAGAACCAGTGGCACCATCGTGTTTCTCGCGAACTTTTACATAAGTATCAATAGTCAAATCGCAAATTCCTACACATGTAACATCTCCATTATCTGCAAAACTGGAAGGAAAATATTCAGAAGTTTACCAGAAAATTCGTGTTTTATCAAAGGAAATTTGGCAACGCCTGAAGGTTCATTCGGCGTTTTTCCTTAGCACAGCAGTATAGTGAAGAGAGCCGTAAGTGCGAAAATCAAGTATTGAGAAAATGGGATCGATATAGCTTCGGGGCGAAGCATCTACTTGAAAGAAGCCTCCGCTCTTTATCAAATTGTCACCAATCATCCGCACCGAAAAAGAAGGATGCTGACTTAACATTCTGGATGTAAAAAAGTGTGCGACAACTCACAAACCGCTGAGTTAACCGCCACAGCAGTTAGCTTTATATCTTGACATTGCAATAGTAACTGATATGGCGGTTAAATCAGCGTTATATGAGTTTTCGCATTCTTTTATACATCCAGAATGTATATTAATAAAATTGGACGTATTTCTGTCAAACGGAACTAAGCGCCAAATTGAGTTCCTTTTGAAGATTTTAGAATCCCGGATAGCGCGTTCTATCAAACGGAACTAAGCGCCATGGAAAAGCATTGCGAGTACAGGAGGAGCGAGCATCGCGTTCCGCAACACCTGCCAATCCAAGCCCCCCTCTTCTTTCCTCCCCCTATGGCGCTTAGGTCCGTTTGATAGAAATACGTCCAATTAATACAGATTTTTTTGAAATATAATGTAATGTTGCTGTAGAGACAAGCATGTACCTATTTTTAGTTCGCTTTAATGCGTTCAAAGACACTGCGAATCTTAATTACGAAGCCGAAATTAAATGTACCCCATGTTAACTTGCGATTCTTCTTACAAACGCAAATTATATAGGTTTTACAAAATAACTAAAACTCACGAAAAATTCCTTCTACGCTGAAGATTTTCGTCAGAAATGAGTTTTGTTCTATGATATCTAGAGATTTTCTCCCTGTGTGGCAGCCCTCCTGGGGACAGTTCGCTTCATGTAATCGTTTAATGGCACTAAAAACTGAAAAAGCTTTCCTGTGTATGACTGCACTTGGTGCTCGTCGATATTCGAGTGTCTTTTGTGGCGTTAAATAAACTTTTAATTCTTTTTCACCGATTTTTATTGATTATTTCCGTTTATTGTTTGAATGTTTCTCTTTAATTTCCAGCTGCTTTACTCGTGATCCGTCCCATTTTTAAAAGGACATAAAATGCTTCTGGTTATTATTAATTATTGCTGATGCTACTATTGACAACTTTATTAACTTAACCCTATTTTCAAACATTTTGTACGACAAAAAACAGCATAAGTATAACCAAAGTTAATAGTTACAATGTGTTCTTTCCATTCATTTTTATTTATTTTTTTTATTTTTTTTTATTTTTTTTTTGAAAAAAAAAACTTTGTTTCATGAACTTAGCTTTATAATTTTAATTTTGGCAGGACATCTTTTCCTTTACGACTATGGCTCGGAAGAAAACAATATGCAGGTGTACAATTCACCAACACCCCCAGAGGCAGACTTCGCGAATATTACCTGTCCTACTTTCTTCGTCTACGGCCAGAATGACTTGCTGACTGCCGAAGGGGTAATTTAATAATTATTTTAACGGGGAATAAATATATCATAAGCACAAGTCCGCTTGGAATGGCAAACCCACGACAGTTATTTTGATTCTCCCAAAATTAGAACATTTTTACGTGATTTTTGGCCAAAATGGGCCCAGTTA
This sequence comes from Bemisia tabaci, assembly GCF_918797505.1. NCBI lineage: Eukaryota > Metazoa > Arthropoda > Insecta > Hemiptera > Aleyrodidae > Bemisia > Bemisia tabaci. Next base: position 4,580,317 of record NC_092794.1, read on the forward strand.
ATTTATTTTAAAGGGGGAAAAAATAACTTGTGAGAAATCCATAGTGTAAGTTGACGGTGTAGTGTTACGTAGGAAAAAAAATCACTTGAAATTAGTAAGCACACGTCTCATGATTTCTTCGAGTGATACAGTTTTGAAAGGATTTAGAGGAGACCTATGGCCTTCATTGATAAGTAGGTATGGAAGAAAAGGTGTTAAGATTTGAGGTTACTATATGCATGGAGATAAATATACTTCAATGTAGTGCCATTACAGGTAGAGTATGACCACTGGAAGATCAACATCTGATTGGCTTAGCCATCTAAGGCTTCATGGAGCTCTTAGAATAACGAAACGGCGGACCTTGCATAAAGTTTATTCAAGAGAGTAAGTAGAAGTAGATAATGTTTCGTTTGCTTGTATTATCAAGAAGTTTGCTTCAGGCGGTTTTGAAATCAATTTTGTGTATGAAAGTTGAGAACATATTTTCAACTTGAATCAAGCTCATTCTGCAAGGTTAGTAACAAGTGCATTACTTGATTTTCGCTGCTGCGCGCGTTTTCTCTCTAATTTTATCACGTATCTCACTGATCGAATATTTGCACTTTCCACCTCAGGATGTTCGAGCCGCATACAGTAGGCTGGGAAATGGCCGAGAGCTGATAGCAGTGCCTCGCGCAACTTGGAATCACGATGACTTTTTGGTTACGCAAGGTATTGAGACGATATTGCATAGAGGAATCATCCTTCCGATAGTAAATCAATTTAAATAGATCAAATTTGCACTAAATAAAATGAAAATACTCCAACCTATCTGTTGTGTTTCATTTCATTTGAATGTATACCATGCATACTTTTTCATAAATCTATAACGAAAGTGTGGGACCCCGTACCTTCGTTTGCGAGACTTCCAGTGATATTCTGCTTTCCTTGAAAAACTAGTCAACGTAATTTCTTGAAAACTCCCTTGAATTTTCTTCTCCGTAAATAAAATATTCTGTAAACATTGTATATTTAAAGTTGACTTGCTCCTCTTCGAAAAAATAATCTAAGAGCAGAGCTCTTGAAACATCGCGATGAAGACACATGGTGTCGCACTTTAGCCATCGATACATTTCATGAATTTGTGTAAATGTACTTACTCAACTTTCTGAATGCGATTTCGAGGCTTAGAACATATTTAACCGAGCTCCTATATTTACTTTTTCATTTTTTTTTTCAACACAGAGCCTTAATGTACCACTAAATGTAACTAACATTCTCACTCTAAAATAAATAATCTTCTCAAAGAAGACCAATGTACTACTTTCCGTATCCAGTTACGATTTGTTCTAACTGCCTGAAGATTTCAAGGCATCCACAAGGTGAAATAACAGTGGCTATGCTGCCGCGCTGAGGGAAAACGCCGCACGAACATTCGGGAGTTGCCAATTTTCCTTCGATAAAATTTTTATTTTTGAGGAAAGTTACGAATATTTCTCCGAGAAATTTTCAAGAACTTTACACCGAAAAAAAGTGAGGTTGATCTAACATTCTGGATGTAAAAAAATTGTGCGGGAACTTATAAAATGCTGAATTACCCTCACATCAGTCAGTTTTACAACTCGGCATTGTTAAAGTAACTGCTGTAGCGGGCGATTCAGAATTTTTTAAGTTCTCGCACACTTTTTTTACATCCTGGATGTTGAAGCAACTTCAATTTTTTTTCAGTGTAGGTAGATTGCGAACAAAATTACCTGAAAAATTGGAAGAAAAATATTTACAAATTTTCCCATAAACTCGTGATTTCCCGACGGAAATTTAGCAACGCCTCACGGTTCATACGGCGTTTTTCCTTAACAGTATGAGCGAACTGAAGATGAGGCAGGAACAAGGTCAAGGAGGTTAGATAAAGCGCGACGGAGCGATGTTCGCAGACTTAGTTAGAGGAAAACCACTTATCCACATTTGTCTACCTCGGGAGTTACGCGGTTTATGGTTAGGAGGCCGGTGTGGGCCTGCGGCAGAAGAGACGCTGACATAGTCGCGTCTACGCGTCAGGTGGAGGAGAGCGACACTTAAAGCCACTTGCGGCAATTGCACCCGGCAGTTAGGAAGTAAACTTGGTCGAAAGGCGCAAAATACCACATCAAAGCTCCTTCCAACCGGTCCCCGCACTCCCTCACCTCGCAACCGATGTCACCGATATCCACCAGCTATTTCTTCAAGCTCAACCCGATCTCCTATAGTTTCTCGAATTTCAGCCGCCATTACATCCGAGAGCGCTCGCTTTAACCGCTCCACTTCCGAACAGATCAATGCGTCCTCGACAAGAGTGTATTTTATTAATGCAGAGTGCTCATTCAATGCTATTCTTGCGTGGAGACAAGAAGAGACCCTCCACTACGGGCTGATCATTGAAATCGGAAAACAAAGCGATGAACGGAGAGAACAAAGAAAAAACACAATCTCGACCTGGAGCACCTTCATTTTTCAGTGATACCCTACGCTTTGTCGCGAGGTCAGTTTAGTTGCCTATCCGACCCAAATCCAACTCAGGTCACGGATTTTACCACACGCTCTCTTGAGTGTGCCATGTTCCTACCATATTTTTATACGAGGAAAAATGATTTGTTGCAATGCGTTTGTCGCAATCATAAACTAAAGCAAAAATGAGAGTTATTTCTAATTAAAAATGGCTCAAAAATCGCAATGAGTGCATTGAAAAAGTCTACATAACACTAACTTGACAATTTGTGCAACATTTTCTCTTTTTTTTCATGCTCTTTCTGAAGTTTGCAACTAGACCATTCAATGAAGAATAGCGGGTGCTTTCATCTTGTTCCTTTACTTTTGAATTTCGTGATTTTCTATTTATCAATAGTGGCTTGTTAATTGCCGGCGATTGCTGTTTGTCTGCTAGATATCGATGTATGTACCATTATATCATCTTAAGAACACCGAATATCATCTAGAGAGCAGGCGATCCAGCCTTTAAATGCCTTAGAGATTAAAAAGAGGTGTTTGCATTTTGAGCATCTTGGATTTTTTTGATGACATAAATCGGTGCGGACGATTTTTATCGTCGAGTTTCTTGGAAATGGTGTAGTTTACGGAAGAACGTAATTCTACATAAAGTGTTTGGAATTATCGTGAGTTGATTTGAGCAAAAAAAATCGGACATTATGGTCCGTTTTTCATACTTTGAATGGCGAATTTGCAAGCACATGTTTTATTGCTTCATCTAAAAGTACTGACTAAGAGCTGATTTCACAGTATTTTTTATAATTTTTTTTCTGATAAGGGAAATAGTATAAAAATAGATTTAAAAGTGAGAAAATGCACCGCCTTATGATCGCCTAATGGCAAAATTCCCCATTTAGACACACGTATTTTAGTAGATTAGAGTATTTTGTCGTATCTTCTCTAATAATTGTTCAGTTCATGAACCAAGGGTATCCTCGTGTTCAGTACACGCAGTAATCTCCACTTAAACACGAAATTCATCAAATTTCAGAAACCTACAAATTCTCTATTCCGGATTTTACTGGAATATCGACGCCATGTTGTACCGACCGACGTCAAGCAATCCTCAAGATGCGAACACCCCCTTTTTTTTTGCTCTATGCTTAAATGCCAACTCGAGTTTGAAACATTCCTGCCTGTATCGAAGCTCCCTCCACCTCAACCCATCCGAAGCGCGAATCCTGTAACCGCGAGGTAGAACAAAGGGTCCTGTATGTAAACCCACAAGAATTCGTCGCTTCACCGAGAATGGGACGGGCTGAGGTCAAGTGGCTGAGTATAGAGCGCGGCGCGCGGCGGCGTGTCAAGTGGTGGTGTCGTGTGGCGGTCACTTCGCAGCTCGGCCCGGGCAATCCGCCTCTTTGAAAGTGTTCATTACAGAAACTCCGGTCCTCAAGGCTCATTACTAACGGCCGAATTCCAACGACACCCCCATCGCGTTATCGTTAGTGCCGATCAAAGTCACAGAGGCTTTTGTATAGGGATGCGCTACCTCCTGGCCCTGGTGTCTTGCTTCGTTGCCGCCGTTACGCCGCACGTTGGAACGTAGGGTCGGATTGGCTCGCATCTGCGGGCCGATTATTGAAATTGATAGACAAAGCTATAGACAAAGCTATAGACAAAGAAAACAAAAAGGATGTGGAGGGATCTTATTGGTAGAAGCAGGTGGTTGCAATGGACAAAGGAGGTAGGTAATAGACTAACTAACGGCAACCCACGAGAGACCCGACAGTTAGTCTATCATTATCCCCCTTCGTCTATGAGAACCACCCATTTCAACCAATAGGATTGCTTTATACCCCCTATGTCTCCTTTGTCTATAGCTTTGTCTATCAATTTCAATAATCGACCCGCTGAAGGTGTAGATCCTTGGCTGCACCGAAAAAAAAGTGAAGTTGATTTAACATTCTACATGTAAAAAAAAGCGTGCGAGAATTTATAAAACGCTAAATTAACCGCTGCAGCAGTTAGTTTTACATCTTTAAGTTGCTAAAATAACTGCTGTAGCGGGTAGTTCAGCATTTTATAAGTTCTTGCACACTTTTTTTTACATCCACAATGTTAAATCAACTTCACTTTTTTTTTTCTGTGTGGTTAAAGGAGCGTAATGAGATATTACTTGGTTGGGCATCCCCTACGTTGAGAAGGGCTCAGGTCTATCAGGTATCTTGGCAAAACAGCACAAGTTTACGCTATTTGCAGGTTCAAAGTTTATTAATCGCACAGAGTAAAAATTGGAATATTGGACGAATTGAAGTAACCGACGGACTTCTGAAATAAAAGAAAACATAAAAAATTAAGGCGCCAGACGCATCAAAGCACCGTTATTTCCAAAAGAACCGAGCTAGTGCTGCGGTTTACACGAGCTTAAGACGCGGGTCTGCAAATCCATACCAAAAAAGAATCAGATAAGAACCAGAAAAAAGTAGAAATAACGAGTATCAACACAGTCGACAGGAAAGAAGTATTCGGGTTTCTTTTTTAACTTTTCTTCCGAATCTGTGCGACACCTCATTGACAGCATTTAGCAGAGTATTGAGAGCTCACGCTTCGCGTCATCGCGCCTTCAATTTTTCAGATGCAGCACGGACGTCCATTGAGTACGAATAGTTGTAGCTCAGCGCCGTCGTAAATGCGCATCCTTTCCCTCCCTCTGTTTCCATACTGTGTTTGTGTCAGTTTGTCTTATTCGTAATGGTGCTTCAAGCGTTACGTGAGTAACACAGCCAAAGACAGGAGAGATGTGCACGGGCCTCTTTTTTAACTTTTCTCCCGAAAATGAGCGACACTTTTTTGACAGCATTCAGCAGAGCATTGAGAGCTCACGCTTCGCGTCATCGCGCCTTCAATTTTTCAGATGCAGCACGGACGTCCATTGAGTACGAATAGTTGTAGCTCAGCGCCGTCGTAAATGCGCATCCTTTCCCTCCCTCTGTTTCCATACTGTGTTTGTGTCAGTTTGTCTTATTCGTAATGGTGCTTCAAGCGTTACGTGAGTAACACAGCCAAAGACAGGAGAGATGTGCACGGGCCTCTTTTTTAACTTTTCTCCCGAAAATGAGCGACACTTTTTTGACAGCATTCAGCAGAGCATTGAGAGCTCACGCTTCGCGTCATCGCGCCTTCAATTTTTCAGATGCAGCACGAACGTCCATCAAGCACGAATAGTTGCATCTCTGCGCCGTCGTTAACGCGCATCCTCTTCCTCGCGTTATTTTTTCCATATTGTGTTTGTTTGCGTTTGTCTTACTCGTAATGGTGCTTCAAACTAGTAGTATAGAGTAGAGCATTGCGAGTTCACGACTCGCGTCATCGCGTCTTACATTTTTCCCGAATTTTTCCCGGAACTTTTGAAATTCCCAAAATGTTTCGGATCTTTTGTATTTTCCGGAACTTTTCTCTTGTAGCAGTTTAATTCGCTTCTATTCATGTATATTTTCCGGAACTTTTGAAAAACTCTAAAAGGAGTCCCAGAACTTTTGACGGTCATGGAGTGGGAGAAATCGGTACAAAAAAGTTCCGAATCCCGGAACTTTCGACGAACATGGAACAGGAACACCGCACGGCAATCCTATTCCGACGTTCCTTCTTGCAAAATATCCTGTTTCACACCCGAAACCCGCGATAACTCCGCCTCTGAAAACGTGTGGATGACGTCAGAGTCACGTTCGGCGGGCGGCATGCATAGCAATAAAGATCCGGTGGAAAGCGGCCGGAGTGAGTGTCGTTAAAGCGGGGAATTTGGTTAAAAGATTGTGCTCGCATTCACACGTTCCGCTTCCGGTTCATTAGCGGGAACGCGGCGGGACGCAGGAACGACGACGGAATTGAGACTGAGCAAACCTCAAAACGGCTAATTGTGCACGAAGCGCGGGTTGCCGCGCCGCCGAGGAAACGACCCGCGCCGCACGGTCGGCGACGCGCCCTCCACGCTTGGCAGCCGCGCGGCGGCGTAAACTCAAACAAAACTGAAAATCATATCTGAATATTCAAACCTGTTCATCGAGCCTCGAAAACCGAGGCACATGCACGGGCACAGAGTTACGATTGGGTGCGCCCGCCGTCTCGCCCGATACCACCCGCTAGACTCGATGCAAGCTAATAACGAATCCGAGTTAAGAGGCTCGCGAGTCTTAAGGCGAGCTATTGCTACTCCGGCACGCGGCCGTCGGGGCGCCGCACAGTGGAACGAGTTTTTCAAAAAGTCGAACATTCAATTTTTGTCGAAAACTATTAGTTTTAATGGTTTGCCGGTCATAATATACAGAGTGATCCAAAAATCTTGCACTACTAGTATCAGGCCACTGCTGTGCTGAGGAAAAACGGCCGTCGAAGCTTGACACCGTTTGATTTGGGTAAGTAAACTCTCATATTTCAGACATTTTTCACGCAAATTTTTTAGATTCTCATCAGAAAATTTCCAAAGAGCTGATTTAGCAGTATTTTTGTATAATTTTTTCTGCTATGGTAAATAGTATAAAAATTAGATTTAAAAGTGAGAAAATGCACCGCTTAGTGACGTCATCTGGCGGCATTTCCCATTTACACACGGATACTTTAGCAGATTAGATCATTTCGTCATATCTTCTCCAATAGTTGTTCGATTCATGATCCAAGGGTATCCTCGTGTTCAGTTCACTCAGAAGTTTCCACTTAAACACGAAACAGTGGTGTGGCGTGAATAATCGATTATCGATATCTCGCCATTTGAAGCTATGGTAAAGAATCGATTACTAAGGTGTTCGCTGCAAACACCCCGATAATCGATCTTTTTTCATAGGTTTAAATGGCATAACAATCGATATATCGCAATTCACGCCATGCCACTAACACGAAATTCATCAAATTTCAGACACCTACCAATTCTTTATTTGGGGCTCTCTTGCACGCATAATGGACCACTAGACAAGGTACGAGTTTCAGCATTCTGATACATGTTTCGAGACTAAAATTTCACGTAAAACACGATGCGCACAACAAAAATCACCGCAATTAACTCCTTACGAAGATATTTAATGATTCTAGATGCGTCAATTTAAACCACCCGCTCATGAAAACTCAATGCTTTGCGTGATTCACATCGCGCGCTAAACGTTATCATGACAGTCTCTGCGATATAAAAATCTGGCAACCTCAATCTTGACGCTTTGGCTCAGCTATAGCAAATTGCTGATAGTTTAAACAACACATGGTGGGAAATGAACATTGCTCGATTGAGAAGCTTGCTGAAACCGTTGTAGTGCGCGATTCGACTCACGTAGAGCTTTGAGTTTCTTGTGAGCGGGCAGTTCGAATTCCTCGTAACCAATATGAAATAAAAACGTTAATATCTTCGTTAAAATTTGGTTTCAGTAATTTTCGTTGTGTGAATCGTGTTCGACGTGAAATTCTGGTTAAGAAACATGTATCAGATCGCTTGAATTCGTACCTTGTCTAGTGGTCCATTGAAATAAAATAAAAATCAAACAAAATATGGATTCCTTTCCCCTGGTGTGTGGTTGGCTCCCCTGTGCGGGGCTGGCGGCGCGACTCCGGTTCCAGATTCGAATTTCTCCGCGAAACGGGTGTCAAGCTTTTAATGTCCCCGTGAATTTAATTAAACTTCCCGATTTCAATAACTTGGCCCGCTTCGGTGCGCCCGCCTGAACGGGGCCAATGTCTTTGCATCTCCGGTTTAGCCTTGCAGTGGTTATTAAAACTCACTTGATTCATAACGCTCCGGATATTTACTCCAATTTAACCCCCGACACTGCTAAGTCCCGAATTTGCTCGCCCAATTAGCAGCTGCTCGAGTTCATACTAGGTCAATCGGCCGCTTCGCCTCCAGCACAGCGAGGGAAACAAAGTATTTTAGAGATCTCATGTGAACGCTCTTAAATGGAGTAAGCCTAACTACGTTACACTTTGCTTAATCTCCTCCCCTTAATGGTTGTGTTTAGAGAAGCATAGGCGGATCCAGGTCACCAGGTGGGGTGTAGATGGCGTGCCGTACGCCCCCCCCCCCGCTATGCCCGGAAAGAATGAGGAAGAAAAGGAGAGGGGAGAAAAAAGGAAAGAACAGAGGGAAGATTATAGACACAGGAATAAGACAGAGGACAATTGAAGCGATCTTATTGGTTGAAATGCATGGTCGGAATAGACATATAGGACTATGATAGGAAGTAAGTAATAGAATAACTATACAACGGCAATCCACAAGAGATGCCACAATTGGATTACATTTTGCAATAAAGAGCCACTATGCCTGGCTCTCCTATGAAAGCACATAACTGCATGGGGAAACCAATGTCATGTACATATGTTCTTTCTAAAATGGCCCAGGAATAGTAGTTCCATATAAAAAAATGTAATTCAGTTAGTACATCGCCCCCCGCCCTCCTCCGGTCTATGAGAAACACCCGGTTCAACCAAAAGGATCACACCATACTCCATATGTCTTCTTTGTCTATTGCTTTGTCTATCATTTAAATTAATCAGCGCTCTGACGTGCTCGGCGTGTTTCATGAGTTAAAAAGTCTAATAAATTTTCTGTATCCCTGGAGTGGATGAGACCGCCATTCCATCGTGTCGGAGTTTGGAGATGATCGCAAAATCTGACACGAAGGGGTCCAACCCGAGGCTTGATAGACTCCCGTAGAGAGAGAAAGGGACCAGGGACCGGGGGCCAGGGTCGGCTTCGAAGCTGGGATGCATTCGGGGTGACAGTTGTCGGGGACAGGATTCCCCTGAATCAGCGACGGCATCCGGCGAATCTCATCTCATCCCTGCCGTCCTAAGGAAGAACTACATATGAGACCTTAGACGTTGCCATATTTCCCACTATAATATAAGACTTCTCAAGAAAAGTCTTGGATAATTGGATTACATTTTGTAATAAGGAACCACTATTTTTGGTCTATTTTAGAAACAACATGCATGCCTCTGGTTTCCCTATGCAGATATGTGATTTTATGGGAGAGCCAAAGATAGTGGTTCCTTTTTGCAAAATGTAATTCATTTATTGCCCAACTTTACACGTTACCACAGAATTTAGAAAATTAATTTCCCTGACATTTCCCTTATTTTTCTGACACATCTTGGTAAAATTTCCTGACAGTTGAAGATATGTCAGATGGTTAGAAACACATAATTTTAAACAGTTTCCAGGCAAAATTTTTGGTTCGAAACGCCAAACTCATTGTAGAAAGCAATGAAAGGTGAATTGTCAATTTTGCCCAAACCATTTTGTTATTTTTCCTGACATTTCTAGGTAATCCCTGACCTTTTAAAATTCCCAAATATTTTCCGGTTTATCGGGTACTCCCTGACTGTGGCAACTCTGATTTAATATAGAGGATCTGAAAATTTTTGGGGGAAAATATTCGCGACTGGGCTCAAAAATGAATATTTTGCCAAGTGAAATTTGGCAATGTCCGAAAGCTTATAAGGTGTTTTTCCGGCGGACGGGAAGGAGGAGCTGGTCCGAGTCGCAAGTCCAGCCACGTCCTGCGCCCGACCGTTACGCCGTACGCGGCCTCCTTCGGCTCCCCCGATGGATTATCTGTCGTCTGTCGCTCCGAGAAAGGTGTCCGCAACTCTAACAGCTTCTTCCCGCCTCATAAATACATATTCGCTTCACTTCTCCCTCCACTTCTCAGTTCGCCTTCTCTGAGAATAAAAACTTGCTCCTTTTTATTTATTTTATCACTCAGAAATAAGTACGACCCGTAGTAGTCTAGATGTTGCCAAATTGTACTTGAGCATTACTATTCCTTAACGTTGAGCGCTCAGTCGATAGGGAGCGCTATATAATTTCACATTGCCTCTAGAATTGAGGGGCTTGGAGGACAAGGCGCATGCGTGCAGTTTTTGCTATTTCGAGAAATTCGCACTGAGAAAAAAAGTTCGGTAAATCCGAACTAGTTTGGTTCATATGGAACCAAGATTATGTTCGGTACACACGACCGAATTATTTGGTCTGCTCAGCCGAACTTTTCGGTCCACTGAACCGAACTGTAAGAATTTATTATGGTTCGGTTGCACAAACCGAACAATTCGGTTGAACAGACCGAATAATTCGGTTGTGTGTACCGAACAAAATCGTGGTTCCATATGATCCAAACTAGTTCGGATTTACCGAACTTTTTTTCTCAGTGCGTGTTTGAAGTTTCCATATTGCATGGGTCCTTATGGCGGAAAGAAAGTTCGAACTGACTTTTTGATGCAAAAAAATTTGAATTTTGGAGCGAATTTTTCACAGACTATGCATTAAGACTAGTTTTACTTGAAAACATTAATACCTCAATTTTTTCAAAAACTGCACTTATATGCCTTGTTCCTCCAAGCCCCCCAGTCACTGACACTTAAATGCTCTACGTTCATCTCCAGACGAACACAAGCCCATCAGTGCGCCGTACTTTACTCCCATCACGGCCCTAATAATTTAGAGAAATGATCCAATTACCAGGGAAGAAGAAATAGGAATAGACAGAGACGGTGATAACAAAGCAAAAAATAAAAGAAAAAAAACAAACTAAATACAGTGGTTAGCCACTTTAGAAAAAGAAACAATTGGGAGATTTGTCTAGAGACTGAAAGAGACCCTTCACTGACCTCTCGGCGACTTTTGGCCTTCAACGGATGCATGGAGTTTCCGCTTTATCCTCTACCAATAAACTTTCCGCTCAATCATTGTGAGCATCGATTCCACCAGTTATTGGCAATAACATGCCAGCTAACTACAATATTCATCAACACTGCAGCGACGCGCTACGCGCCTCATTCGAATTTCGAACCTAGTTGTGATCGGCGCAAATGTAAATGCAACGCAGAGACAGACATCACTTGAGCAATAAAGACGGATGCAGCCAGGCTTGGATAAAGAGAGCCAAGACGCCTTCAATTTTGCGCACGCAACACGGACATCCTTAGAGCACGAATAGTTGCATCCCAACGCCTTCGTTTTTCTCGTTTGTGATGAAGGATTGAGTTCCGTCATTGCATTTGAACTTGTTGTCGTCGCAAGATCAAGTATGTACTGTAAATGAAAATTAATGAAAAATAATTGTACTAAAATAAAAATAAAATTAGGGCTGGTTTTTACAGCAGTTAGGCACCTGATTTTCCTCAGATCTATTTTAATCGCAGTGGAATTAGTCAAAGACCAAGTACTGTAGAGTTAGAGGAAAGTTCTGTAGCAAAACTGCTTATTCTAATTGTCAAATTCTATGTCATAATTACTTTATACAGACTGCCGTATGAAAGTAAATGTTTCTTTTCATTTTTGTAATCAAACTAAAAAAGGACAAAAAATATTTCAATTTGATTAAAATAATGAACGAGGGCCAAATTCCAACATTTTTAAAATACATCAGCATTCTTCCACATCAATTTCTCGTTAGTCTCGACAGAAATAGTATTCAATTCTTAGAGAGTCAATGCGCAATGCTTTAAATAATGCGCACGATATTTTTAATTTAGGTAAGTATTCTAACAGGCTGGCTCGAGAAATTGTTTCACCAATCCAGTTTTCTTTCATAATAAGAAAATGTTTCTCTTAGAGAGTACGTGAGGGGGAGGGGAGCAAAATGTTTTTCTTCTTCCATTTTACAGCAATGCAAGGTGCAGAGGTTAGAGTAATAATATAGCACTGTGTTACTACACGAAAGAACTCATGGGACGAGGAAATATTTTCACCGATCTGGAGACCTTCCTTTGACATAAGGGCGTCGCGTCACTCATATTATAGCTTCAAACGTCGTGTTCTCTGCCACAGCGGTCCCAGAGCAGGTCTTAACTTCTTTCACTTGATAAAAAAGACGAAAAGTTCCTTGGTCAACTCAATCGACGGAAGAGAAAAGCAGTGGCGTGACGTGCTTTACGATATATCGATTGATCTACCGATAAAACATAGAAAAGGATCGATAAACAGGGTGTTCGCAACGAACAACTTGAAAATCGATTCTTCATCATAGTTTCAAATGGGAACATATCGATAGTTGATCATTCACGCCTCGCGACTGGAGAAAAGAACTTACATGGAACCCTACGTCCCAACCATCATTGATTTTCCGCAGAATTTCATGACAAGTTGAAGAACTTGAGCTCCGACTAAGCCCCCACCTGTAACTTTTATTCTCCGACAAGACGGGTGAAACCTCTTTAAGAACTTAGTCTCCGCGCCTTTGGCCTTTTTGATCGTTTTCATCCCTTTTTATGTGCATCCGACATAACCTAAATATTCACCCACAAGCAGGAAAAAAACCTTCATCAATTTAAATTTCAGTTCATTCAATTTTCAATCCTCTCTTACATGAGAGTATTAGCGACAGCGTTCGGAAAGAATCAAGCCCTAATATTGGGCATAAATGATATAAAAGTTGTTTTAAGATTAAAAAATTGTGAAACTTTTCCTATCAAAAATCCGAGGTCGAAAAAAATTATTTTGAATGTGAAAATATCTTTGACATCGGAACTTATGGAAATAAAACTTAAAATCTTTTTTTCTCGGTTCCGACTTGACAGCTTTACCTTCATTTACATCAGTGGCGTGGCGTGCTTTGCGATACATCGATTGATCTGCCATTTAACCATTGAGAAGGATCGACAACCAGAATGTTGCACGATACCAATCGACGGCTCATGATCGCATCAGATTCAAATGGATGTGGAACAATGGTTATATAAAATGTACTTTTTAACGGATCTAAATTAAGGGAAAACTACGTTGCCACTTGTAACCACTGGAACGATCAGAAAACCGAATACCTCAAATAATTCATTTCATGATATGAGCTTAAAAGAAAACCAATTAAATGTCTTTGGCGTTGTAGAAAAAAAGATGAAAAAAAGCAAAATTATCCAATATTTCGATTTACCCGCTTTATGTCTATCAATATTCCTATCAGGTAAAAGAACGGCATTCGTTACTTGCTCCACCAAAATTGCTTTGTAAGGCATTTCTCTTATGTAATCTGGAGATGTTCCTAGCCTCAAAACAAAAGTGACGTTAACAATGTCGTAGATAAAAAGGAAAATGAAAGGTGAGATATTAGAATGTGGGAAGTAAAGTTTTCGGGATTGTTGTAATTTTAGTGACACCATACAAAATAGTTTGAACTTGATTTTTGGACAGAGTTTCTAATTAACTGGAGATTTAATGCTCTGAATAAGCATTCGAGCGTGTTTCGCCCTACAGGTGTATGTTTAGATGGACGTATTTCTACCAAACGGAACCTATGTGCATTAAGACATGAGCCCTGAGACCCATAAGAATATATGCATACAGGGCTCGCGTCATAACGCCCATAGTTCCGTTTGATAGAAATACGTCCAAATGAAAAAGCAGTGCAGCATATCCCGTGAAATATGTTCCGACGTATAAAATAAAATGCAAATAGGTAAGTCTTTGTTTTTGAGCAACTGTTTGCCAATTTACTTTAAATGGTGAATTGAGTCAGTCATGCGACCAGTCAGCGTAGTCTCACCCTCAATTTAACACAGGCCTCGAACGTGGCTCGGGGTTCACCAACGCACCTAATATCTTGTGGCCCACGTCAAACTAAAACATTTGCGCGGGGAATGGAAAGTGAGCAACCCGATTGTTCAGAGACTGCTCTCTTTTGTACGATCAAACAAATAAACAACGTCCGAGTACACACGGTCCTCGATTCTATTATCAGATGGTGTTCCGAATCAATTATTTATTTCAAAATGCAGTCAATTCTCCCCGTGCGCTCCCCCGACAAACATCATTTTAAAACCCATTGAATTCTACACATTTATATGCCTACCCTTGACTAGCCTCATTGTTAAGTGTACCTGTGGTGAAGTTGATCCATGGACCGTCGCACAGTGGATCGCGTCAATTTCAGAGGTCGGACATGGAATTTTTGACTAGAATTGCATTATTTGATGTTTAATTCGTTACATTTTTAATTTTAATGGGTGCTTCGAAAATCTCGAGGAAACCAATGGAACCACTTTTAAAATATCAAAGTTTTGTATAATTGGACGTATAAGCTTTTAAAGTTTCCAAAGTGTGTTCAACCTCTTCTATTATTCGATCCAGTGTGCATCGCTTCGCTATTTACAGAGATTTAATCTCTCGAAAATTTGATTTTTCTGACACCTGTGTATTTCAGCTGGACGTATTTCTGCTAAACATAACTAGGGACATGTGGGGAAGAAGGAGTGTGCCCGTTAGTCAAGGGCCGTGAGGATGACTTGGAATTATAAAATACCAGTGACGTCAGCGGCGACGACGCGACGGGTCGCACACGCACACGGCCGGAGATATTTAACTCATGAGCCCTGTTAACAAAGCTCTTTTGCCACGCCCACGGCTCATGAGGTAGCATACAATTGGCGCTTAGTTCCCTTCGGCAGAATGTAAAATCCTGCTTTTCCATTTCCCCAAACGGGAATCACGCCCATGGTTATATTTCTTGTCCAGCTTCCTAGACTACCGTGCTACAGTAGAACGCCGTATGAGCCTTCAGACGTTGCCAAGTTTCCTCCGATAATAGCCGAATTTACTGGTATAATTATTAATATTATTTTTAAAAATTTTCTGACAATTTTGTACGCAATTTAATCTAAAATATCTGAAAATTTCAAGGAAAAAATATGCATGAATGTTGTCAAAAATACATGTTTTATCAAGGGAAATTTGGCTACACTCGAATGTTCATACGGCGTTCTTCTTTAGCAGGGCAGTAGAGCACACCCCAAATTTCCCATTCGTCTACAGTTCACCAGAAATACGTCCAACTGGTGAGGCAGAATTTAAAAATTCTATTCGATTATATTGGGACGTCATTGATGGTAGGAATTATGACTTGAAATTTTGACCAAATATTGTTATGTTATGGAATGCATATTTTACCAAGCACTGACAATTTTTCGGACCGCAAATCAGTTGTTTTTCATTGAGCTAAAAAGTTTCAGTTTCCTCCCGAAAAACCCTTCTACTTGATTTGACCATACGTATCTATTGTCTCCGAATGAAAAGGTTTGAAAGGATCCTCATTTTCAGCGCTCGTAATTTCAGTTAAAGAGTCAATATGGTGACCAGAGAAGGCCTTTAAATACGATTTAAAAGGTGAAATTAAAAATATGTCAATCGATAACCCGCGGTAGAGGGGAAGAGTGGGGGGAAAGCTTGTCTGCTGAGCCCCCTTACGCTTTGTTCCAGTGTATGTGATTGTGCCGGGTTTAAAACCGCTTTTAAATCCAAACTTGTCGTTTATAGCAAGTTTGATTGAGCGGATCCGGGGTTTTATTTACTTTTTATGATTCGTTTTCATATTTTCTTTCTAATTAATCCTCGCGCCAAACCGTCCCTCAGGTGCCTAATAATTTCGAATGATTGAAAAAACTGCCTCATCCGTTTGCCAAGCGGCGTGAAAGATTCAATCATTTTTTGTGCTTTGAGGCGTCCTAATCTTTATATAAGCTACAATGTAAGGGAAATGACTTCAATTTCACGACGAGAAGTTAGAGTTTTCTGAAGTGCTTGATGGAAAAATTAAAGATGATAAAATGACAAAAATATAACCGTTAGTTTCTGAGAGGAAATGCACAAGCATTCTGATGTGTTGAGGAAAAACGCCGTGTGAGCCTTCCGACTTTCCCGAATTTCCTTCGATAAAACAATAATTTTCGGGATTATTCAAGAGTCTTTTTCCTTCAATTTTTCGGAGAATTTCGTTCATAATTTTATGGAAAATATCAGAAAATTTCAAGAATAAATATTCATTGCTTTCCTTAAAAATGAATATGGTCTCAAAATGGGTCCGAAGGCCGAGTTAGGTGTAAAAAGCGAGTTTTGCGAATGTGCGATCGAATGCCGAAAAGCCAGCACTTACCGCCAAAATCGACCTTCGAACCCATTTTAGGCCACAATTGGGCCTGGAAAGGTAACGAAAATGACAAAATCGTGATCGGAAAATATTGACTTTCAATGAGTAAAAAAATCGTGGAGTTACGGTAATTCGGCTAGGGTGGGCTTAGTTAAGGTAATTAGGCTGAGGTGGGTCCAGTTAAGGTAATTCGGCTAGGGTGGTAAGGTAATTCGGCTAAGGTGGTAAGGTAATTTGGCTAGGGAAGGCCCAGTTAAGGCAATTTTGGGGGCCCACAAACGGCCCTAATCTGCATCCCTCCTTTAACCGGAAGTTTCGTCGATCAGCCAAGTCCTTTAGGTTGATCTGACCGATAAAAAGTATATAACTCAAAGTAATCTCCAACCGTGTGAAAAAAACTCGATTGCCTAATCCAGGGATTCGGTGTGCGTACACTTTAAAACACGGTGTGCACTTCGCCAGACGCAGTATAGGCAATAAGCACAGCAGAATGTATACGTGTTACGGTGTAGCGTTGGAAGTATCACTGAGATGTAGAAGGCGCTATTTGTAGGGCACGCGGGCGCGCCTTCAATTCTGCCGTGCTAAGGAAGAACGTATGAACATTCGAGAGTTGCCAAATTTCCTTCGATAAAATGGACATTTTTTAGGAAAGTTATGAATATTTTTCGTTGACATTTTCAAGAACTTTAGGTGGAATTGCGAACGAAATTATGTGAATAATTGGAAGGAAAATATTCATGATTCTACCAGAAAATTTGTGTTTGATCAAAGGAAATTTGGCGACGCTTCGTTTATACGACGTTTTTCCTTAGCAAGCAGTATTGTCTATAGGTAACCACCAACACGGAGATGTTTTAACTGAGAATTATTAATCTCCTATCCCTTAGAGGTCCGTTCTGATCCAAGGTCGGGTGAAATTGAATAAAAAGCTTTTTTTGGATGTAACTTTCATTCTCACGAGTCCCGCGGGAGGGAAACATCGCATGAGCCGGTGAGCGTAAGGTTCATTTGAATCACCCCATCATAATCACAATCTCGAGGAAGTAGTATCTCTTGCGCGTTTACGAGGCTTGGAAATAAATCCGCTTGTACCTGGCTCCCGTTAACGTATATAACGTTCTACGTAACGTTAATTACCCACTCGACTCACGTTTGATTTACCAGTTGAATTTCTGAGTAAATCCAATTCATTTTTTATGGGCGTAATAAATGACCCGCGGGTTGCGGGGACCGCGGGGAAGGGCGGCGTACTTACATTGTTAAATGAAATGGAAGGACGAGGATCCAGCCGTAAAATCGCTTCGAGAGCGCTCCCGCTCTAAGGAAGAACGCCGTATTGGCCTTCCGACGTTGCCAAATTTCATTTCACAAATCGCAAATTTTCCTGAAAAATCGTAATTATATGTCT
Organism: Bemisia tabaci; assembly: GCF_918797505.1. Lineage (NCBI taxonomy): Eukaryota > Metazoa > Arthropoda > Insecta > Hemiptera > Aleyrodidae > Bemisia > Bemisia tabaci. The sequence goes on from NC_092794.1 coordinate 4,598,053, forward strand.
TTTAATTTTTGAGAGAATTTTGCTCGTAATTTGATCTAAAAAGCCTGAAAATTTCACGGAAAAACATCCATAACCTTCTTCAATAATTAATATTTTCCGGGAGGAAACTTGGCAACATTGGAATGCTCATACGGCGTTTTTCCTCAGGGCGGTGTGCGGTGGTGGCGGTACGTGCCTATTCCGAAGTTGGCAGTTCTGATTGCGGAGACCGACAATGTTATAATTCATTTGGGTCCTTTGTTCCTTTTTCAGGGCATTTCTGGCCGTGCATATTTCGAGCGGAATCTTTGTACAAGCTTCCCGTGGTGTTTACTTAGAGCGCCGATCCCCGTTAAGCCGCTCGTTTCTGCTTCCCGCGCGAATCCTTGTCGTCATGTTGCCAACTTTGCATTAATTTTAATCCGGGAATCTGATCATCTGATCATCTGATCTCTCTTATATCTTATAGGAAAAAGAAAATTGGCTAGCTTTTTGTCACAGAATATCTCAAACATTGCATTGGAAACATGTCTTCAACCGTTAAGAAGATTTCCTTTCCAATCAATGATAAAATCGCTCGAGTCAACGCGAATTGATGACGACGCAGAGATACAACTATTCGTGCTCGATGGATGTCCGTGTTGCATCTGCGAAATTGAAGGCGCAATGGCGCGGGGCGTGAACTCGCAATGCTCCGCTCTAAGCTACTCATTGAGGTGTCGCATAGATTCGAGAGAATAGTTGAAAAACAAGATCCGATTGCATTTTTTCCATCCTTTTAATCTGCCAGGAGGCTGATTTGTTGAAATTGATACACGAAAGGTTAGACAAAGAGGACATAAGGAGTATGAAGCGATCCTATTGGTTGAAATAAGTGGTATCTATTGACTAAGCTAAGGGGACTCTCATGGGTTGTCGTTAGCTAGTCTATTACCAAATTCCTTTGTCCATTGCAATCACCTGCTACCACCATAGGATCCCTCTACATCCCTTTTGTCTTCTTTGTCTATAGCTTTGTCTGTCAATTTCAATAATAGACCTGCAGGTGCGATGGGTTAGATAGGCAATGTCAGCCGAAAATATCGGCAGAGTATCTCAAACATTGCATTGGAAAAAAGCCTTCATACCGTTAAGAAGATTTCGAGTTGATGACGGCGCAGAGATACAACTATTCGTGCTTGATGGACGTCCGTGTTGCATCTACGAAATTGAAGGCGCGATGGCGCGGGGCATGGGCTTGCAATGATCCGCTCTATGCTGCCAATAATATGTCGCTCGGATGCGAGAGGGAAGATTTAAAAAACGAGGACCGATTACGTTTCTCGAATTTTTTTCTATTATAAATTTGAGGTCTGATTCTTTTTTTACGATGTATTTGGAGACCTCCATCTATAGTTTGTAGGTACCGATCCCAGACAACTCGCAGGCCACGTGGTTTTAGCATGGGTTAGGTTTGATCCGGCTTGGGCGTCTAATCGAAGGTTTAATTTGAGTATACCCTGGGGACTGATTTATGAAACAGAGAACAAAATTGCACAATCTTAGCAACAGAGAGAATACCTTCTGATCCCAACAACCGCTATTTTTAGATAAAAAAAAATCAGGGGAAATTATTGCGTCCTGACTTTTCTCTCTAGATTTCAAAAACCGTTAAAAGTTACCGAGTGATCCGCCGCGCAATCTGCGTGTAACATACATATAAATGTAGTACCGTAAGGAGAAAGTCGGGACATGTCGAAATATGGAGATCTTTGGGCCTGAAAGGGCAGCCAACCTCCTAACACGAAAAACACCAGAAAAATGCCGCTGCCAGACTAAGATTCCAATGTCAAAGCAAAGTGGCGTCCTTCCGCAAGAATGAGTAAATTGGCAAAACTGATGTCAAATACGTGCTTTACGATCAGCGTATCACAAAAATTGCAAGAATAATTTACTATGAACAATATGAGCGCATGGATTAGCTGCCCTATTGGGCCCTAAGAGATCCATAGACAAAAAAAAAAAAAAAAAAAAAAAAAAATCCCATCAAAACTATTATACCATTACAACCTTACTCTCAGATGGACGTATTTCTGCCAAACAAAACTATGTGCATTATGACATGAGCCCTGAGACCCATAAGAATATATCCATGACAGGGTTCACGTCATAATGCACATAGTTCCGTTTGACAGAAATACGCCCAGATATGAGGCACAGGAAGATTTTGGACATCGTCTGTAATTTTGAAGTCAGATGGTGGAGCTCTTAGGGCCCAAAAGGGCAGCCAATCTACGAATTTAACTTATCAAGAATGATTTATTGTTACGATTTTTAGGACCCGTCGTTTGTAACGCACGTATTTGACTTAGTTTTTGCATAAATTCACTAATTTTTTAGGAAGAGCGCTCCTTCATGCATGTTCTTGGCCATTTCTATGTGATATTGGAATGTGAAGATTGACAGCGACATTTTTTCGTTTTCAAAGGTTGACTGTCATTTGGGCCCTAAGAGCTCCATAATTGGACGTATTTATGCTAAAAGAAACTATGTGCAAGTGGAAAGTTGGGGTGTGCTTGTGGAAGCTGCATAAGAAACAATGAAAAAGGTGGATATAGTTCCTTTTGAGGAAATGGAAAAGCGGAATTTTCAATTAAATCAAAAGGAATTGAGCGCTAACTCGTGAGCCGTGGGCATGTGACAAGGCCTTGTGGACAGGGCTCATGAGTTAAAGAGTCCCGCCACCGATCTCCCCGTCCCGCCCGGTCCGGGTCGTTGCCGCTGACGTCACTGGCGCTTTTAAAGTCCCATTCATTCTTATCATAGCGTCCTATCTGGTTCTCTTCTCGTCGAAGACTTTTAACTTCATGTATTTCGCTGCTTCCGTTTGTAAATGGCAGCTGCATTTTGGCCGGATTCGTCGTTAAGGGGTGGGAAGGAGGGAGGGACGGACTGAGAAACTGAAAAAAGTTACGTACGTAACGGTAAATATTAAATAAACTTACCTAATTTGGATCCGTGAACTTATAAAGCAATAAGAGGTCCATCACCCGGAATATCAATTCGACTTTACAGAGAAAGAGGCAAAAGCAACAGCACTATTATAATTTCTGATACGCTTTATGAAATTTGGAGAATATAAAAATAATGATTTCAAATCGGTATTTGTCCGAATACTCGGTAAAGAAATTAAGCCATTTTGGCAGCAGTTATTAAAATGACCATTGGACATTTCACCCTGAAAATGGCGAGCATCACAATGATGACAAATTATATTCATTGAACCGACTGAAAATTTGGTAACAAAATTTTCATCAAAGTTCTGATCATCAATTTTATACTTCCGAAATGAAGAAATGAAACTTTGATTTTCTATACTAATAACAGAGTTAAGTTCTTGCTTCACTAAACGAACATGCGAAGAATTCTGGAAAACGCGACCACGTTTTGGAGGACGACCGCCTCGGTCATTGAAAATTTCACTCATAACAACTGTTAAATTTAAAATTAAAATTAGTAAAAATTATTATTATTTTAACAAAATCATAACTGAAAAGTTCAATTTTTAAATTAAAAAAAATAAATCAGAAGAAAAAGGATGAAATGAAAATGGAAATTAATAATAAACATTGCCCTCAACTAACGAGCACACCCCATCTTTCCACTTGCACATAGTTCCATTTAGCATAAATACGTCAATTTCGACCTGTCCCTCCTCTCCTATATAGGTGTCCTTATGGTTGGTTTCGTTGATGCTACCGAAATGCACAATACGGTGGTCGGGAGATCGCGAGAGAGAACTCTGAGACGGAAAAGTCGAGTCGTAGAACTCGCAGAGGGGATGAAAGAGTTCGGATCCGTCGACTCGCGAAACGGGAGAGGTGAAGAAAGGAACATTAGGTAATGTTTGACAAGCAGATTCCGACGAGGAGGGGAAATTGACGTATAGGAATAACAAGAGTCGCCGTGGAATCGGCTTAAATTTCGACGTCGGGAGAGCCGTATAAATAATGAGAGCACTTTATACGAGGAAAAGTAATTTACTCCGAGAGAAATCCAATCTACTCGGGAGCTCACAAACGAAAATAATAACTTCTTAACAGATAGAGCTCGAGCAAAATTGAGAATTTACATATATTTTTTCCTCTTCGCCGCACGGCCCCCCCTCCCCTCCTCGGTCTATCTACATCGCCCTACTTATTTCTTCGTCTCCATTTCGCGTCTTCGGTGATTTGCTCCCTTCGCCGACCAGATGCCTCTCTAACCCACACGACATACACTCCCGCGCTAAGGAAAAACGCCGTATCAACATTCAGGAGTTGCCAGATTTCCCTCCATATAATGTTTATTTTTTAGGAAAGTTATGAATGTTTTTACGAAAATTTTTCAAGAACAGCAGGTAAAATTGCAAACGAAATTTTCTGAAAAATTGGCGGAAAAATGTTTGAATAATTCTCCGAAAATTCATGATTTACCAAAGGAAATCTGGCAACGCCGGAGGGTTCATACGGCGCTTCTCTTAAGCACGGCAGTACAGCAGTCGCGGGGTTTTTCTCTCGATCATCATTTTCAACACACACGCGCATATTCGCGCGAATAAAATCTACCAATGTTCAGAAAAATGATGCGGGGAAAAATTTATGAATAGATGCGCGTGTTAGGGGATACGAAGCCGCAGTTTATGAATTTCCTCACGCCCTGAGCGGGAGTAGGGTCACGAGTCGCTTGGCGAGAGCACGGTAATGTCGGTAATTTTGGAAAAAGTTTAAAAAAATGAATCTTCTCAGGAGTAAATTCTAGTTACTTCATATGCTTCAACTGAACAGCCTCCTGATTCTCTAAGTTCCAGAGCCAAAAAAAAGTGATATTATGACAATTAATTATGGCAATTTATGATGATTTATACTCACATCGTGTAAATTCTGATGGGAATTTCGAGAAAACCTCAAATTGACTCACCTGAAACATAAAGAAACAAATAATATAATAATAATATAAATGGTTATATAATGATAATGGTAATAAACTAATATAAATTGGCAACCTCTTTAAAATATTTGAAAAACTCCAATTTAAAGTGAAATCTGCTCCCCATATCTCGAAAACGCTCCTACACTTAATCTGAAATTTTAGTACGTGTAAAGGGTCATCGTAAGGACGAAAAACTTCAAATTGACTTCAATGGATTACGGGAGCCCAACAACTGGCGATATTATGCACGGCTCTTTGAGGTGTTCTCACCTAACAATTGATCGAATTAAACTTCGCTACGTGAAATTTCTGTTTCATGTGACGCACTCTTTCAGCAAAATCCCTCACATTTCGTGGGAGGGGTCAAAAAAATTCGGGGGGGGGGGCGACAGGCCCCCTCGGCCTCCCTCATTTCCGCTCATGGCATCCATGCACTTCGGTTCCTCTCTGCTTAACTTCAACAATCTGATGCGTTTAGACGACTCGTTCTCCGATTAATAAATGGTTGAAATACTTAGAATGCAGCTATCTGCACCTTAATCTTGCTTGAAACATTTGGAAGGGGAAAAAGATCTGCGATTTGCGAATTAACATAAAACTGTGACTTCGAAAGAAGAAATAATTGCGTAGTTTTATGACAGCGTCCAGCGTTTAGCTTTCAACTCGTTATATGAGTATAGCACAGACAGGATGGGTCGAGAAACTGGCGTTTCACCCTCCTTCCGGGAACTGAGTTGTATTATTAAAAGGAAGAGGAGTCGGCGAGTTTAAATAGAGATAATTTTATTATAGCATTAAAAATTAGACCAATTAAGAGCATTCCTCCAAACTCAATTATACACAAACGAACCTTGTTTCGGAGCGGAGACCCTTCCCCCTTCCCCGAAGTAAAATTTTTACGCTTTGAGGGGAGCGAAACGAAGTGAAGGCAAGGATAATGCCTTTAAAAGATTTTAGACTTGCCAAGAAAGTTTGAGTTTTTGTAGTGAGACTTTTGCTCCTTTAATTCTGTTTTATGTTTCATGACTTTACAACGAAAAGGTAGAAAAATCCGAAAACTTGGGGCATCGCCTTTCGTTGGAATTAGCAGAGATGATTTCCAGTAAACGTACTTTCGGGGACAAAGCTTTAAAGATAAAATAAAGAAAAAAGAAACATTAAATTTAAAAGGGGGAAGAGTTAACTACTGCTCTCGCCCAGAATATTTAAGGCATCAGTTCAGAATCACATTTTATTCCTCCTCCCCACATTTTGATGATGTTATGCTTAAAATATCTGGTTCAAGTGAGCTAATCAGCCTGCATTGATTTTGAAAATTTCAGATATTTATCCCTCAGTTTTTTTCAAATAATTTGCTTTTAACGGTCTTAATTCCATTGAGGGTCGATAATTATCCACGCGCAAAAACTTGGAAAGCCCGTAAAATCTTGGAAAGCCGCTGAAAGAATCAATATATTTCCGCGGAATTACGATTTTGTCTCCCATTCAATTAGCAAACCCGCACAGAGTTTCGTTTTAAGAACGATTAAATTAGACTTTGAATCGATTAAACAAATTAGTGTTCATGTTTTCACCTATAATTTTTACCTTTTTGGCGCGTATACGTAGTATACCGCCTTTGCGATCGTTTCGAACCCTGCTCGATACAATAACAAAATCTGCAAATAAAAATAGACAAAATGACATAGCATTTGACGCATCTATACTTGATTTGGACACATTTCATTTTCTGCTAATTAATAAGGCTCAATTATAAAATCACGATTCTGTCGCAAGGTTTCCCGTCATGGATTGCACTTCAGTGAAACTGTTTCGCTTTTCCCTCCTTCACCAAAAAAAGTTTCCTCCAACATCAATAATCTACAGCGAGCAACATGCATTCACACGCCTTCTGCGAGACTGTTCACCACCCTCATCCGACAGCCCCCGATCCTGCGACCAAACGACTTCGAATGAAAAACTCTCGCCCTGGAAAATTACTCTGTACTGTTGCACCCGGTTAGTATAATTAGACTCCGTAATTTTACGAGTCCCTAACTTCTCCTCCACGCTCATTTTAATTTTCATTGCTCGGTTGCGTTCGTAAAGTTTATTAATTAAATATATGCAAGCGTTAAGGAGTGCACGAAGCAGTTTTTCCATTGGCTCGAGCGTTGTAAGCCAGTTTGGACTCGGGCAGAAATGGCAATGCATATTGAAACAAGTGGGGCTGGCAGCGCTAGTGAGAAAGTGATCAGGCACGAAAGAGGGGTACAGAATGTTTGAGAAAATACACTTCCAGTCCTTAGTCACTAGCATTGCTTAGACAGCTGTACTTCGTGGAATATATTTTTCTCAAACATTGCATGTTGAGAGAATGGAGCTCTTGCATGTGTCAGGAATTTGCTATATAAGCACTGATTCCTATGTAAAATTTTGCGAGAAATACGATGGTGCCACTGGTTTTATCTGAAACAAACCTCAAAGCTCTTAAAAAGCTCTCGAAGTTAAGGCGTAATGGAGGGGATATCCCACGCTACCCTGAGAGTCCACGTCTATATCGAGACAAACTCAAGGCAAAGATAGGGAGCAAATACATTATTAGGGTTGCGACTATGTTGGGAGATTCCAAGACTGAAAACACGGCGATCCTGTTAATGTATTTGTTCCTTTTCTTCGCATAAAGAGTTTGTCCTGGTATAGAAGTGGATTCTCCGGGTAGCGTCGGATATTTCTCCATTACAGTCTCAACTTTGAGAGCTGTTTTTTGAGCTTTGGAGCTGGTTCCAGTGAAAACCAGTGGCACCATCGTGTTTCTTGCGAAATTTTACACAGGTACCATTACTTGAGTCACAAATTCGTGACACATACAAGAGCTCCATTCAGTGTGTTTCTCTACGCAAAAATATTATGAAAGCGGAAATTTTGTAACACTGCGATAGAGATACGAGGTTTCGCATTGGTATGTTGGTTTATTTGAGCGACTCAGTCGTGCGTGCCCTCATTTCAACTTGAAAGAGCTGAAATTTTCAAGCTCTAGGTCGGAGTAGAGTACGAGTACCTTAATAGGGAGAGCATAGCCACTTGGCCCCAATGCAGAGGCTCAGGACCCAAAAATGGCGGCGCTTCGTTTTGATTTTTGAGGATGGGAGGAGCGTCATTTGTGAATGGGAAAATTTGTGAATATTTCTCCTCTGATTTTTCGAAGGATTTCGTTCGAAACTTGATCTAAAACGTCTGAAAATTTCACGGAAAAATATTCACAACTATCTTCAAACACGGATATTTTCTGAGAGGAAAGTTGTGTTTCCTTAGCACAACAGCACGAAGGAAGAGATATCGTGGGCGCGGGGTGAGAATACGCATTGTTGGTGGCATAACTACAGCCTACATACGGAGCCTGCCGAGGTTCCCAGCCCAGGAAATGCGTGCCTAAATCAATTTATCGAGGAAGGAGGGCAGGCCCGGTTGTTCGGGGTATCAATCCATTACCAAGATCACTTTCTTCGTTGCGGCGCTGCGACAAGTCGGACGTCTCAAGCGTTTCGTCGCTCCCTCGGCATAAGGGCACATCTCCATTTCCACATGAGCCCTAGAAATCATAGCATTAAACGGAAAACAGGGTCTACGTAGAAATCGGGATTCGCCCACACGTATGAGGGGCGAGTGTGTGGGTGCCTTTGAGATTACGTTGGCGGCCTCGTCGACACCGTACGATTCCTTTCACGCTCCGCGGGAAATGCGGCGTGACAAGCGTGACGTGACAGTCGCGGGACGTGACGTCATGATTCAAATCAAATCATGTAATCGAGCGGGGTCTTGGCTGTCCAACCGTGATGGAACATCTCAACGCGGAGGAGCCTGTCTTCCCATCTGATACCTCGACGAGCAGTGGATGGTGAGGTTGTATTATAATGTAACCAGGGGGTGCGCCCCCTGACCGCTACGAGCCCATCCCTAGTGGACATTTTTCTTGTCATGTTTGAGACATAATAGAAAAATTTACCATCCCTGGTATCAACTAGAGTCCCTTTATACTGAGAGTAAAGACAATTCGGCTCATGGATGTCACAAACGGGAATAAAGATTACAGAAATTGAACGTTTTTCGTAATCTTTGATCGGCCCATTCTCAAATGCCTTTCTCCGTTCCTCCTCTCATTCCGTTTGTTCCTTGCCGAGCCCGTAATTCCCTGGTCCATTCCAGATTATAATCTTTGCAATCGGTGAAAATGTAATCTTTATTCCCGTTTGTGACACTGTGGAGGCCTAAAATACGGGAACCAATCAGAAATGGATTCAAATTGTCTTGACTCTCAGTATAAAGGGACTCTAGTATCAACGAATGTTAAAAAAACTTTTAAAAATATTAAATTTCAAAAAGACAACTCTTTAAATAGCTGTTAAAATTTTCGCATTTGGAAACCCTTTTCGGGTATTTTTTAAGTAAAATTGACTAACGATAAAATTTAAGTAAAAAAGTGTTAAAAAACTCTTAAAATATCAACTGTAATTTTTCAACACTAAAAATCGTCGTCTCCCGGACGAAAGAACGTAACCCCATTCCAAGGTTACAAAATTGACTCAAACAATTCAATATTCAAGAAGAATAGACCTTTGCAATTTTTGTCGAAAATTGGTCTGATTTTCGCATAAAATCAGAAGAAAAATCAGTGGATTTTTCAATTAGAAATGTTAAAATTCTCCAAGCGAAAATGCAATCTACGCACGGAAATTTGGCAACATTGAAATGCTGTTACGTTCCTTCGTGCGGGAAACGACGAAATGTTTGAAAAGAATGTTAAAAAACTACGGTGATATTTAAGGATTTTTTGAAACATGTTCAAGGTGTCTACTAGTCTGGAAAGAACGGAAATAGTACTGATTGTTCCAGGGCGATCCGGAAGTACTGAAGGAGTGCGGAAGTTTTTCCCTCTTACCACTCGTGTTTTAAATGCAAACACTGCGCAACAGAGCAAAGAGTATGCTCCTTCAGAATCTAACATTAGTTCTAAGGTGTTATCCATTTGTTGTCACTAAAACTACTGACCTTGTTCTGTGAAGAACCTACGTCCTTCCGAATAGAAAAAAATAAACGGATGACACAACAACATTCTGAGAAGGCGAGTTCAGGTAGGTCAAGATAGAGTAGCCTCTGCGCGACCGCTCGGAATATATTTCTTGATCAAGTGACCGAACGAGTTCCATAAATCAACCCGTTCTCAAGGAGCCCTGTTTAATCCCTCAGGGATCTGCAAATCCCTGACGCTCCCGACAGAGTTATCCCGTTCCTCGCGCTCGCCGCTTCAACCGGGCTCCTTCGCTACCCTCTTTGTCGACGCCAGGGTCCGCGTCCAGATCTTCCTTCAAGATTTTCATTACACGCGCCCAGCCATCCTTCAAAGACCTCATGAATCCCTCTTAATTTCTTTTATACCGAAAAAACTACTGCATGACAAGTGGATTGCATTTTGCAAAAAAGAACCAGGAGCATTACAATATTGCCAAGTTGTGCAACTCCTTCTGTCTTGGAAGGAATACCTGATTATCTCTAAACAGTTTCTATTTACTGTAAATCTGTAAATCAGCTAAAAACTGTAAATTTAGGACAAAAATTACCATGTAAATTTCATATTTTCTCATGCTGTAAATCGTTATATTGCAGTGGATAAAGTTGCATCACAATCTTAGCAACATTTCCAACTTGTAACCAAAATAATAAATCAAAGTTATCTTTAAAAAAAAAAAAAAAAAATCTTAGCAACATTGCAATGCTCCTGGTTCCTTTTTGCAAAATGCAATCCAAGTATGGGTGCGCGCCACTTTTGATTATGAACAAAGTCACATCAGGATCGAATCGAACAAAAGACATTTCAAGGATTTTTTCTCTCAATCTTGATTAACTTGATACACCAAAAAAAAAGATTGGTAGAATTTACCATTCCTTCGCGCTGTATATTTCACACAGCGTCAATTCAGAGTCAATTCTGCCGAAGAATGGTTACCTGTACCAGTACATGGTAACGTTTACTTTTTTTCTGGCAGAATTGACTCTGGATTGACGCTGTCTGAAATACAGCGTAAAAGAATGGTAAATTCTACTAATCTTTTTTTTTCACTGTAGGTGGGTATGTAGCCAAACGTCATGTAGCCAAACGGCTTAAAAAATGTGCAAGGATTAATTTATATAAAAACTGGTTATTTTAATCATAATTTTTGGTCGAAGCTTTTCAGCAAAGGAGGTCAGTTGCGCTGGTCTCAGAATCGTGTTTTGATGCCGGATTTTAGTAGATTAGCTAAAAACAACAAGATATGTCCAGACATCAACTTTCTACATGTAATATTAACCGAGATATCAGGCTTTGACAAATTCAGCTTATGATATCATCCATCGTGGTAGTGACATATATAGATAATAAACGCCGGAGAGGTATCGGTATCTTATTTATATAGATAATAAATGTATGATCTTAGCTGTAAAAAAATGAGTGCAAAACCTTTAGTTGGCTAATACCCCGTTAAAAAATTCGTATCCAGATAATCTTATCTATCTTCGCATTCCTACCTAGTCAACAAACGGCGGAGAGAACGGAATAACTCAGTCGGGAGCGTCCTACAGAGGGTCTCTTTCGCCTCAGATTTTATCGATCACCCTGTATGCAAAGGTCTCCTGGCCTGAGAGAGGCAGTCAGTTGTCGGGGAAAGTTAGGCATTATAAAGTTTTTAAAAACAAATCGAAAGAAGGCGACGCGGCGGAAGTGTTAGCGATGATCGTTAAGAGGCAAAGGGGACGGGGGGGGGGCTACGGGTAGAGGAGGGTGGGGGTAGAGGGGGGGGGGGGAGGGCACGTCGCCATCGTCGATCGTCGTTGTCTCGATCGTCGCGGTGACCCGCGCGCGTCGCGCCGCGCTGATCGCGGACTCCTCGAAAGTTGAAAGTTGAATTGTTGGGCGTTATTTAAACGAATATTCGACTCGGCAGCTCGGCGGGTCGGTTCAATCCCGTCGTCACCGCCCTCCTTTTGTTTGATTGATAATTTCAATCAATTTCACTTCCTCCCGCCGCCCCCTCCCCCCCCCCCCGCGCGCCGGGGCCCGCTTCCCCCCGTCTTTTTTCCCCGAGACGCGGGAGCCTTCATTATTTCGAGTGAAACAATTCCTCGCCGGAGCGCGCGGCTTCTCCCGCCCCCGCTCTGGCCGTCGTCCGTGATTGTCAGGACATTTTGAAAAGCCCTTTTCAACACTGACACCGTCAATTTTTCTTCCCCGGAAACTTTTCGCCTCGCGGAACCTGCACCGCCGCGCCGCGAAAAAACATCGTGAGAGCCTTCAGGCGTTGCTATATTTTCTTCAAGAAAAGGCAAACTGACTGGGGATATTGTGATCATTTTTCTTCGAATTTTTCGAACTATTTTCCTTGCGATTTAATCTAAAATATCTGAAAACTTCGAGGAAAAATATGAATAACTTCCCTTAACAATAAATGTTTTATTCGGGGAAATTTGGCAACTCTCGAATGTTCATGCGGGGTTTTTCCTTAGCACGACAACGCGCGCTTCCCCGTTCCGTGCCGACCGCGCTCATCGTCTTCCTGGATTCAGTGGCGTGGCGTGAATAATCGATTATCAATACCTCGCCATTTGAAGCTATGGTAAAGAATCGATTACTAAGGTGTTCGCTGCGAACACCCTGATAATCGATCTTTTTTCATAGGTTTAAATGGCATAACAATCGATATATCGCAATTCACGCCACGACACTGTCTGGATCCCCCGAAACTCCCCAAGTACCGACTCTCAATCGCGGAAGTGCAAGATGTTCGTTCTGTTGTACAGGGTGTTTTCAGTTTAAACCGCCAGACTGCAGACGTACCGATTGTTGAAATTGATAGGCAAAGCTATAGACAAAGAAGACAAAAGGGCGTGGGGGGATCCTATTGGTAAAAGCGGGTGGTTGCAATGGACAAAAAAGGTAGCTAATAGACTACCAAACGGCAACATACGAGAGACCCTATAGTTAGTCCATCATTTTCTCCCTTAGTCTAGAGGAACGAGCCATTTCAACTAATTGAATCGCTTCATACTCCCAATGTCTGTTTTGTCTATAGCTTTGTCTATCAAAGTTAACAATCAGCCCGCACGAGAGGGTTTTACAATGGGTCCGCTGCTGGTCACAGAACCGTAGGTTAGAAATATTAAGATCTGCTTAAACAGATATTCTCTAAACAGGACGCTGCGTGAAAAATGCATTTCTGGACACAATGTTCGATTTTTCAAGTTTCAGATATACTGCTACAATACTACTTCTATCACTATGCTAGTTAGTGAGGTGTCGCTCAGATTCGGGAGAAAAGTTAAAAAATGACATCTGATTGCTTCTCTCCAATCTTCGGCTGTGTTGTTCATGTGGTCCTTTGGTGCATTAATACAATTAAGAGACACGGAACCAACACACCATGCAAATAGAGCGAAGGAAAGGATGCGAGTTGATGACGGCGCAGAGATAACTATTCGTGTTTGATGGATGTCCGAGTTGCATCTGCAAAATTGAAGGCGCGATGGTGCGAGACGTGAACTCGTAATGCTCCACTCTGTGCTGCACATTGAGGTGTCGCAAAGATTCGGGAGAAAAGTTAAAAAACAAGGTCCGATTATAATTCCTCTATCCTTTTGATCTGCTAGGTTTTTTATTATTGAAATTGATAGACAAAGGGTTAGAAAAAGAAGACATAGGGAGTATGAAGCTATCATATTGATTGAAATAAGTGGTATCTATTGACTAAACTGCAGGGACTCTCTAATCACCCTGCAATCACCCGAGGATCCTTTCATATCCCTTTTGTCTTCTTTGCCTATAGCTTAGTCTATAAATTTCAATAATAGACCTGCAGGTGCAATAGGTTATAAAGTCAATTTCAGCCGAAAATATCCGAGTAGTGTCATCGCCATTAGAGTGGAAGAGGGGATGGATGGATAAAAGTGAGTGCCAAATTCTTTTTTTCGTTTTTAAAGTATGTATGATAAGAACTTTCATGTACGTGCAAACTAGTACCGGGGATTGAGTCCAGGAATATGACAGAAAACACATTCTTAGCTGAATTCATTTGGCTACATGGCAACAATGACTCGGCCGTAAAATGGAGAAGCGTCTCGGCATCGGCATTCCACAGGGGTTGGAGACTTGCGCCTGTCACGGACTACACTTTCGTGCAAAATTGAAAGGGCACTGGACAGCAAAATGATGGACTCGAGAGAGAACTTCGTAACTCTCTTGAAGTAAGTGACGGAATGCATCAAAAACCGAGCGTCCGCAGAGCTGCTGCTTGTGTGCAGAATCGAAAATTTTAGGAGCTGATGTATTTTCTCGGGGGGATGGAAATATTTTATGCTTTCTCGAGTGTTTTTTGAAAATTATTCTTCATTTCATAAAGTTTGTTTTTCACCACAAAAAAAAAAAAAAAAAAAAAAAAAAAAAAAAAAAAAAAAAATTCAAAGAAAATTTATGTGCCGAAAAAAATTAGGATGTTCAATGGACATCCTCGTTGTTGAGGAGATGTGCGATGACCTCAAAACGTTTGTCTCAACTCACCCTGCAGTCGACTCAACATCCTCACGACGCGAAATTAACAGCGCGGGAACTGAGATGACCATTTTGAGGATGTCATAGATTCTTCCCCTGGTAAAAATTGGCGATAGGAGCTGCGTTTCAAAATACCGTAGGAGTTCTTATAGCCGACTGAAGAAGGCGATAGAAAATCATATAGCTGGCTGTAGAAAGTGGAAAAAATCATACGGCCGGGCTACACGAAGCGATAAAAAATTATACAGCCGGACTATAGTTCCTGTCGCCGGGCTTTACACTTTATCGCCTGGCTGTTGCGTTTTCGCCATCGGCTGTAAAAGGCTGTAAGAAATTGTGTAGAAATTCGTGTGCTTTGTAAATTCTAAGTTTGTGCGGAATCACCTTAATATTTACAAAACGCACATTATATTTTCCTTTACTACATATTTTTTTCATCAATTAAAATGAGAATAATCCATACAGAGTGTGCAAATATTTCAAAGTCATGAGTTGAAAAACGCTGACTCCACGAGATTGAATATTAGAGCCTAACACAAAGCGGAGCGGCGCGGCGGCGCACTGGCGCCTACAAACCTAACAGGGATACTTCACGCATTGCGCAATGCGTGAAGTATCCCTGTTAGGTTTGTAGGCGCCAATGCGCGTTTCGTGCTGGCTGCCCGCCCGCCGCGCCGCAGCGTACCACGGCGCTTGAAGCAACTATTTCACACTAGAGGTATTGCACAGCATCATACGAAATTGAAGGCGCTCCAACTTATTAGGAATGGCAGGCATCCTTCGAAAGTACGGAGCTTTCCTCGCATAATAAATCAAGATACTGCGGCCCAAAAAGAGAGCGGTAGTCCAAAAACTCACTAAGTCCTGGCATCCGTAATTAGTAACGTTTAGCATACACTTTATCGCCAGGCTGTTGCTTAATTGCCATCGGCTATAAAAGGCTATAAGAAATTGTGTTGCCGGCTATAGAAGCTATTGGAAATCTTACATCCGGCTGTAGGTCTATGGTATTTTGGAACACAGATTCTACTGCCAATTTTTACCAGGGTGTAACGACCAGGATGTTAGATCAGAGTCCTAGGTTTATTCGGTAGGTTTATAATTAAAATACATTTCAATGCATAATGACACACATCAACGGTAAAATTCCTAAAATCTCCTCTCGTATTACATTTTTTTTAAATACATCTTAAATAAGCAAAGTTCCTCGAACTTTTAACAGAATATTCTGCATCTAGAGAAATCAAATCACGAAATTTTTCAAGGAACGACGTAGAGTATTTCTCCGAATAAAAAACGAAAAGAATTTTGTAATGCCACGAATCAAGATACGAGGTTTGGGCATTTGACCGTCGAAGTCCATGATGAAACTATGAAATCCAGCATCTGAGTTTGTAATGATGCGTTTGCCAAGTATTATTTGGATGAGAGAGAGATGATATGTTTCCGCTTGTGAAATACCATTGACTTTTTCATTATTTTTATTGAATTACTCTCCAAAATTTACTGAGAAGAAAGTGAAGTTGATTTAACATTCTGGATGTAAAAAAGTGTGCGAGAACTTAAAACATGATGAATTAACTGATGGAGCAGTTCTTTAGCAACGTTAAGATGTAAAACTAACTGCCGTAGCGGGTAATTTAGCATTTTCTGAGTTCTTGCACACACTTTTTTTACATCCAGAATGTTGAATCAACTTCACTTTTTTTCGGTGTTGTCTTATCTTAGTTCGTCTGTCTTTATTGTATGTGACTTTCAGTACTTGTTTTGGACGGAAGTTCGAAAAATCCAGTTTCTTCCCGCCGATCTGTTGAATTGAGCACCCACGCCACGTTAGTCATTGGAAATCCGTTGCACCCAATCACGGCACTGTTTTCCAACAAATTCTTACCTCGCTCCGCATCCTCACGGAAAATTCCTCGTAGATTGAACTCGTCCAGTTCTAATTAATTTCCTCCAGACTGCGAAGCTGCGCGCACCGCCATCTGATCCTTTTTAGTAATTTATATGGCTTCAGAGCCGTTAGTTTGTTTTCATTCGATTGACCACCGCCAACTCTCTGCCATCCGCACGGTCGTCCAGTCTGCACAGTGCTTACTAAGCTCTAATTTCCTGTCCTATTAGTTTGCCCATCGCACCGGAACAGTTATCGCGTCCATATCTTTAATTCGGTCTCGGTAACGATTCCACGCTTGCTTTTGGAACACCTATTTTCTCTCATCATCGGCACATGCCCTCCATTGAGATTAACTACACGTGCAGGAGTAATGTCTTTGACCGCAAGTGAAGAAGCAAACAAGTTGGAGGCATTTTCGATTTGAACTTGGAGTGTAGCCGAGTGCTAAAAATAATGTAACATTTCTTTAAAAAACTTACAGTTTATTAACAAACTTAGACCGAAGTTTTTCGAAGCGAACGCTTCATCGTTAGGGTCACAAAATCGATATCACAAATTCCATAATTTAAATTTCAAACAAGGTAACAGATTTCATTGATGGTAACAATTGATAACAGTTGATAACAAAATTTGATCTAATAGCTTGTTATCAATTGTTACCATCAATGAAATCTGTTACCTTGTTTGAAATTTAAATTATGGCCTTTAAGATATCGATTTTGTGACCCTGACGATGAAGCGTTTGCTTCGAAAAGCTTCGGTCTAAGTTTGTTAATAAAATGTAAGTTTTTTAAAGAAATTTTACATTATTTTTAGCACTCGGCTACACCCCAAATTCCAATATATTCAGTGCTATTACCTCCAGACATTGCATTACAATGTTCGCTGATTTTAATTTTCAATTGTTTACGCACACGAGTCTATATTTTGTATCATGAGGACTTTTTAACGCGCAAATGTGGCAAAAATGACTCACGGCTCTTCGTACTCTTTAAAGTTCCGAACGAGTCAGATGCAGTAGTCACAGAATCTTGTTCACATGATTTAAGCTGTAAAGCCCTCGATAAACGATCAAGTTCCATACCAGTTTCGATCAAAATAGACCATTTGATGACTGTTGGTCGTCATGTAACATTCTTCTTTGAACAAAATTGGACGGCCCGGAGTCCGATTTTGATCAAAATTGTCAAGTATCACCATTCATCATTTCTTGCCCGGAAACTGCCAAGTTCTCATTTGAAAATAATATGAAGTAACGGTTTTAGGACTGATGACTTCCGAAGCTTAGCTGGGCATTGACTCCGGAATTGGATCGTCTATCGGCACCTATGATTGTGAGACTGTATTGTATAGCATGGTTTATTCCACCATGGCGGAATGAGTGATCGTTCTATACGCGAGTGGCATTTAAGGAGTTGAGGGGCTTAGACAGGGGCGGATCCAGAATTTGGCAACCCAGGATTTTCTCCACTTAAACCTACGTTAAATAATCGATTCTTGTCGGAGCACCTGGTCCCTTCAAGAATCGATATATTACCATAGGTTTAAATGAAGAAAAACCAATGTTGCTTGATCCACCAATGGGCTTAGAGGACTAGGCGCAGAAATGGAGTTTTTGCTGCTCCGAGAAATAATGTACGTGTTTGAAGTTTCGAATTTACATGGATCCTTATGGCGGAGAGAAAGTTGAGTCTGGCTTTTTGATGCTTGAAAATTTGAATTTGAGGGCAAATTTTTCACATAATATGCATTTAGACCAGTGGCGTGGCGTGACTATATCCGGTAGGCGTTCGGTAGGAGTGTTAACTTTAGGGGGGGGGGGGGGTCAGAAAGGTTCACTCCCCTTCCTTAAAGGGGGGTTCGGGGGCCTCCCCCGGAAACTTTTTAAAAAATGAAGCCGCAAGAACACTATTTTAACCCTTTCTGGTGAAAATTGTGCCGGTAAATTGTCATTGAAATTTTTTTCTTTTTACCGATCGTTTTCCTGTAATTTATTTTGTTAAATGATAACGTATTTTCGCAACATGCACCGCAGAGGGCGAATCGCGGCATAGAGGAAATTCGGCGGTTCGCAAACCCCTGCGGACCACTGCTATAGGAAACGGCTGGACTGATGAGCGGCTTTCCTCTCTCGTTCTTTCCCCTCCCTTTTCTCTCTGCTGTGTTCCCTCCGCGAGCGCGGTCCGCACTCGTCTCCGAACCCAATGCTCACGCTCCGCTCTGCGCCGCGCGCCGGTGCCTCTCCTCTCTCGTGTACCCTTTGCCCCTTCATCATTGCACCCAGGTTCTCTCTCCTCACCGTACGCAGATCATCCAGGTTCGGTAGCCGGTGCGGACCACGCGTCACAGATTTTCTCTCTCCGCCGCGCCACATGCCGCTGTCGGAAGCCAAGCGCCCGATACTTATTTGCGATCTACCATTCTGTATTCTGTATTGCTTCCCACATTCTTAGCCATAATTTATTAATTGTTTCAAAATATTTTAGGGTGTTCGGCGAACACTGCGAACCTATGGACGCCACGCCACTGATTTAGACTAGTTGTTCTTGAACTCATTAATATATCAGTTTATTCAATAACTGCACTTAAGAACCATGTCCTTCAAGCCCCTAAATTCAATAGATGTATGGTTTAAGGACTTCAGTGGCAACATTTCTGAACATTTCTGACCTATATACTCCGTCTTGACTGATTTAGAGGAATTTACTTCAATTTTTTCCCTTTCATATTGATTTGGTGCGTTTTAGGAATGGGAGTTCTATAATGCAAAGCAACGCACACAGCTTTTTTTCCCCTAACGACAGCCAAATTTAGGTGGCATATAAGTGCACGGGTAAAAGATATAATGCGAAACCCTGCACCACGGTACATATGACCTAGGTCGATCGCACAGGATTTTTAGGGATACAATGGGGGTAGGGGTGCATATGAGCTCAAAGCAAAACAAAGTAGGTATCCTCCATGACTTAAGGGGATAATTTTTTAACCTGTGTTTGAATCTTCCTAACAGGCACAGATGGACGTCGGTTGGGGCAAAAAAAATTAACCAACCGATTCCAAGAAAAATGTGATCTTGTAGTTCACTGAGAGAACAAAGTTTAAATGGCCTTTCAGTTACCATAGAATTTTGGATATTAAGGTTAAGTGACAGAAAAGAATGGTATTCTTATGCATATGATGAAGTAACGTTTTCTCCTTTTTTGGAAATGAATGATGAGGTTTCTCATCTAACAGACCTCGTGAGACTTACAGACAAAAAAAGTACAATTTAATAATCAAAATAATAATCTTCGGGCATTTTTCAAAAACGGCTCGCTTGAAAACCCCAGAATTATGAAAATTTTGGGTCAACATCATTCTACAAGGCCACTCACATAGGATAAAGAGGAGCGCCTTCAACCCAGCCCGTAATCTTAATGCAAAATTCTGATACCACTATTCGCACGTCACAACAGTCAAATTGCATAGCCGGCTAACTGAAGGGAAATCATTCACCCAGACAACAGGGAACGAAATTCAGCAATGTGATACGTAACTTTGAAGAAGGCCAACCCATCGGGGGTGCCCCACCCGACATCTAAGCGACCCAACCCCCAGGGGCTGCCCCCCTTAGCATCCAAGGAGGCCAACCCATTGGAGGCTGCCCCACCTGACATCCAAGCGATCCAACCCTCAGGGTGGTCCTGGTCCCCCTGGCATCTAAGAAGTCCAACCCCCAGGGGCTGCCCCTCTTGGCATTCAAGAATCCCGACTTGGCATTTATGGAACCCAACCCCCGGGGGCTGCCCCACCTGACATCCAAGGAACCCAACCCCCGGGGTTCCTCCTTAGGTATGCATGAGTCCCCTAAGTCTCCGCTTCACTAGGAGTACCTGCTAGGGCGCGGCTCATATCAGTCATGTCGGAATATGTATGCGCACTATTTCACAATCGGATCAATTAGTAAAATAACTAAGATGCCCTCAATTGAAGTCAATTTGAAGTATTTATAGGTACCGCTCACAGCGATCAAAACTGTGAACCAATAGGTTACATTAGTTTAATGTAGGAGGAACAGACCTATGCGCGGAAATGCATTTGTTGGCGACAATGAAAGCCCAAATTAAATTTTTGGCTGGATTCATAACTTTATCAGGTGTTTGTGAACTTATTAATTTAACCAAATTAAATTACCGGACCATCAAAGCTGGGCCATTAACACCTAGAACAGAGATCAAGAGAAGTACAAAAAATTGAAAGAAAGGACCCCGAAATGGTAAACATGAGAAAAAGTGTCAAAATATTGGTAGCAAAGTTATAGAAAGTCAATTGAAAAATAACCTCTTAAGGATGCACCCCTCACCTTCCATCATATAAAATTATCGAGGCGCTTGAGGTTTCTTGCTTCTCTCCGAGACCATTTTCTGTTGGTGAAGTACGAATGTGTTTGCCTCTTGTGGCGTTCCACCGATCCTTGTTCTTACAGTATTCGAGGGAAGAATTTCTGATTCCGCGCGGCAACTTGGAAGTCGGAGCTCGCTCCAATGTTTTTCATGTTTTCATTTGACGCCCTTAAAAGAGCGGTTTTCTTTTGAGGCGCGGATACTCGGGGACCGCGTCTCAAACGGACGGGAAACGGGAAGAGAGGGGAGCAAAGGAGTTTGCGATTTACGAAACAAAATGTGGCTTCCACCGAGAGAACAATACGTTTGCAATTCTCAATCTCACCTCTTTGCTATTATTCTCATTCTAACTTTTCCCTCCTCGCAATCTTGCTCTCCCTCTGCCGTCTTGTTCCTGTTTCGTGAACGTTCCTGATTCTGTAGCCTTTGCAGGCGGCCGTAACTGTCGTTTCCAAAGAGCGGCGGAGAACCGGAAACGGTGCCGTGGGTCAATTTAAAAGATTTTCCCCGCATGAACAGAATCAAAAATTTGATGCGGTTTTTTAACCCCGTAGCCCAACCGAAACGGGTGTTTTAGACCCGAGGTTGGTTATGAGTGAATGAAATCAAGGAGCCGGGTCATTCCACAGTGGATCGAGTCAACGGGAGAGATCGGACGAAATTTAGAAAATTTAAAAGCTTATCTGTGACTGGTTAGATTCGTTTTCATGATCAATTTATCTACAAATCAATTATTTGAAAGATGGTATTTTTCGGTAATTATTTTCCACGATACACATTTTTGAGGCATGGTGAGAAGGGTAGCTGCTATCTCTTCCTTCGGTAAAAAGTATGCCACCACTAGAATTCAATCAAAGATTCGCCTTTGATAAATTTTCATGCTATGGGAAATGTTGTATGAGCCTTTAGACGTTCCCAAATTCCTTTCATAAAACACGTGTCTACAGAAAAACCTGTAGATATTTTCCGTCACATTTTTCAGAAAATTTTTCTACGCAATGTGATTTAAAGTATCAGAAAATTTTAAATAGAATAGAAACAATCATAATTTTTACTTGGATAAGATAAATATTTCAATATGGGAGGGTTGCCATAATTTCTTCATCTTCAAATTCCCTGATTTTTCCGTATGACTATTTTTTCTCTTTCCTGACCTAAAAATTTTCGGATTCTCGAACTTTCCCTGATATTTGAATAAAACTTCCACTTTGGCTCTTTTTCCCTTAAATTACACTAATTTCTGTTAGACACATCTCGAAAAATTCCCTGACTTTTCCAATGAGTTCCCTGACTTTTCCTGGTCGCCGCAAATTACCTGATTCTCCCGGATCTTCCCGGTTTTCCAAACTGCCGGCAACCCTAATTTGGCAACGTAGGAAAGTTCATGCAACGTTCTTTAATAGCACGACAGGAATACTGCCATTCTAAGGAAAAACGCCGTATGAGCCTTCGGGCATTGTCGAGTTTCCTTTGACAAATCACTACCTACTTTCAAAGAAAATGTGTGAACATTTTTTTTCTAATTTCTCAGGTAATTTTGCTTGCAATTTGATCTTAAGAGTCTACAAATTTCAAGGGAAAATCTTGATAATTTTCCTCAAAAATAAAAATTTAATCGGAGGCAATTTGGCAACACTCGAATGTTCATACGGCGTTCTTCCTTATCACGGCAGAATAGCGTCGTCACCTCTGAAACTCTTTCAATTGCTCCGCCTTAGAAGTTAGCGATTCAGCTGTCAAAATTAGCGAGCAAGGATGGGCATTTCCTGGCGAAGAAGCGAGACTTAAAATGGAAATGAGAGGAATTAACTGGAGAAAAAGTATCCGCGGAGCTCGAATTGACTCTGGGCCGCATGCGGCGTGCGGCGTGCCTCGTCTAGTTTTAAGAAATGAAATTAATGCCGGCCACGTAATCCAGTTGTAACAGTCTCACTCCTGCCGAATAAATCATGAAAGCTTTTCGAAAGCCTACCCGCCCGCCCTCCCCATACCAGACCATCATCCCCCCTTCATTATTCACTTAATGAATCCGCGTTGCTCCATTCCCGGCACGGCGCACAAGTCCCGTCTTCTCGCCGGTGATGCGGACAAGTGTCATGACGATTAGAGATGAAAATCGGAATTTCACGTTTTGAAATTTCATGTATAATTTCTTGACATTTCCAGGGATGTAAAGGCTATAGAGGTATAATTCCTGTGAATTTTTGCCGTGAATCTAACACGGAATTATCGAATACTTAACTATAAATATCAGTGATAGTCACAAGTCGGGAGATATTGTTGGAGGGATTAAAGCTAAATAGTCAACGAGCGATTACGAAAGTTAATAGACACCACGAAAATGTTAACCACTCAGAAGATTTTGCGATTCAAGCCAGACACTTTCATTGAATGTTGACGTTTTTTTACCATGTATATGTATTTCTGATAGGATAGTCATTTTTGACTGAATTTCCCCCAAATTTCCATCCATATTTGAATTAGTTATGCACTGATGAAACTATCTCTGTTCTTGTGTTACTCGTCAACAAAACAACAAATCAACACAAATTTTGTGTTAATTTTGGCACAATATGTGGTGAATTAAGCGCAGTAAACAATATTGAGTCTGGGAGAATTCGTTCCTCCGGTTGCGATTTTAGTATTCACGACTCGCTTATTATTTAATTTCCTCAAGAATATACTAGCCGGGATTTTCTCTTGAAATTTCCAACCGAAGGCTTTTTATTTTGTGTTTCACTCTCCATACTAAACAAACTGTCGAAATTTTTCTCTGTGTCGGTGAAACGTTTAAAAATAAATCATCATTGAGTTAGAAATGGATCACATTTAACAGAAAGGAACCAAGCCACATCAGCTATTGCCAAATGTAACTGGGCAATTATATTTTTTACGAGAGAACGTCTTTGCGGATACCTTTGACAATTTTAAGGAATTTGCTTCGTACTATGGAGAAAATTCACTGAAATTTGCACGAAACCCGCACAACCGTGTTCATGTAAAAATTAAATTTCCCGATTAAATCTGGCAATCGCTGATGTGGCTTGGTTCCTTTCTGTTTAACGCGGTCCAAATATCCTTAAAATCACGGGGAAAAATATCCATACGTCGGTTATACATTTCTACTTTCTCGCTCCCCTATAGGATAAAGGAGGTATTGTCATCCTCCAAGAAAGAGAAAAAGTTGAAATTTCATCATTTCTAGACGTCCCTGAAGTCAAAATAATCATACTTGAGAAAATGTGTGTCCGTCCGTCCGGCGTCCCCCAAATCTGTGTACAGCCATATCTCAGAATCTATCTGTTCAATTTCATTCAAAATTTGCAGAGAATACCATATCTATGGTCTACTTATGCACGTCAAACGATTTTGGGGTATGCAAAAATTTGGGGTGGGGGGGGGGGCTAGGGGCCAAGGTCGATTCTTCGCAAAATCACACGGAAAGCTCATTTTTTTATTTTCGTCCACGGAGGGTACACTGTGCGGAGGCTCCCCCTCTCACCCCCTTCTTCCTCCGCCTCGATCACGCTCCGCGCGCCCGGCAATTGAATATTTTCAACAAAAGATGGACTCACCAATAGCTCGTTCCTCGCACCTGTGAGAATTTATCCGAGGAGACTGAACCTTGATTAAAAGCATCGATTAATTAAGCGCAAAGAATTAGCCCGCGCTCTTTTTAATCGGGGGGAAGGCAAACAATTGGGGAGCGGTCCATTTTTGATCCACCGCGCCCTCTTCTCGCAGGCTTAAAAGCCGGCTAATTTCGTATCTGATGAAAGTGGATTTCGGTGTAACCAGATCTTTTGCATACATATAATTCGTTTTTTTTATGGAAGAGTACGAGTTCGTAAAAGCGCAGATACTGGATAAACTACTGTGAAAAAAAAAAATATGATAGATTTTACCATACTCTGAAACAGTGACACGAGTATGGTAACAAACACCAGACTCTGCGGTAGCTTTTGAAATATTATGGCAAGTATCACTTGAATTCTGGTGCATACTACCGTAATTCTGGTTATTTTCGATAAAACGTATTACTGTGTAAACAATCAAGCTTATAGTAGGCTTATAGCAGATGTTACCATACTTTTTTTCAATGTGTATTGAATTGATAGTATGGCAAATTTTACCAGAAAGATAGTAAACTCATCATGAGTCTGTTTCATTTTTGACACTGTGATACTGAGGGGTACTAATAGGACGTATTTCTGCTAAACGGAACCAGAGACGAGTGGAAAAGAAGGTTTGTGCTCGTTAGCCGAGGGGCGTAAGAATAAATGGGAATTACAAAGCGCCAGTGACGTCAGCAGCGACGAAGCCGCCACCTCTGTCGCCCGTGGTGGTCTTTAACTCATGAGACCTGTCGACATACTCTGCCACGCCCATGGCTCATGAGTGCCGCATACAGTTCGCGCATAGTTCCGTTTGGTAGAATGTAAAATCCCGCTTTCCCAAAAGACATCACGCCCACTTTTCCAATGTTTCTTATGCAGCTCACCACGAGCACACCCAATCCGTCCCTCTCGTCTATAGTTCCATTTGGCAGAAATACGTCCAATTTAAAAAATCAGCCTATACTTGGCCCCATGAAACGACATGATCGGCTAACTTTACTCATTTTCGATTGGAGGCATGGATGAAAGATGGCGTCGATGGTACGGGAATCTCTCAGTCTTCTTTCATTTTATTTTATAATTAGATTCTGTCCGTCGTCCAAGCGGACACCCGGCGTGAATCCATCAGTTTTTTGCCGTGACGTCGTGACGCTACAGTAAATCGAGTCAATCAGAGAGGTAGGTCATAAAATGTTTACCAAAAGCTTCGAATTTTGATGTCTAATTCGTCACATTTTAAATTTTGAGGGATAATTTGAGAAGAAAATTTCACGAGGAAACCAATGGAACCACTTTCAAAGCCTCAAAGTTTTGTATGGACGGAGTTATGAGCGTTTAAAGGTTCCAAATTTTGTCCGACCTCTCCTATTGACCCAATCCACTGTGCGACGACTCAAATCAGCTTGCTGGTCTATTCTGACGTGCTAAGGAAGAACGCCGTATGAACATTCGAATGTTGTCAAATTACCCTTGACAAGACATGTACTTTTGACGATATTTATGCACATTTTTATTTTAATGTTTCAGATACTTTAGATTAAATTGCGTACGAAATTGTCTAAAAATCCTGGAAGCAAATATTCACTATTTTCTCTGCGAATTCGGTGTTTATCGAAGGAAATTTAGCAACGTCTGATTGCTCATACGGCGTTCTTCCTTAGCACGGCAGTATTGTTAGAGAGACGGAAAAAACTCACCTATTGTCGTGATGATGGTGAGGGAGAAGAGGAAAGCCTTGGCGAGTGTCCACTCGAGAGGATACTGGTCCATCCGGTAGGAGGAGTCGACGAGGTGACGCTCGACCTGAACCGGGACAGGCACAGGGATCTGAGGCTCGGACTCGGCGGTGACCTCCCGCGTGATGCGCTCTACGAGCTGCTGCTGGAACCGGTTGATCTCCTGGGCGGCCAACCGGGTCCAGTTCTCCCGGTAGAGGATGTTCAGGTTCACCGTGATGTCCCAGATGTTCTCGACGGTGCGCTCGCGGTTCTCGGCGTTGATGTTCTCGATCCACTGGAGCGTCAGATTATTGAAGGAGCCCAG
Source organism: Bemisia tabaci (assembly GCF_918797505.1). Classification (NCBI taxonomy): domain Eukaryota; kingdom Metazoa; phylum Arthropoda; class Insecta; order Hemiptera; family Aleyrodidae; genus Bemisia; species Bemisia tabaci. Next base: position 4,624,477 of record NC_092794.1, read on the forward strand.
GTTCCGCTTGACGGCCGAGATCTTCTCGTCGTTGAGGAAGGAGGGCTCCTCGGACTCGTCGAGGATCTTGTCGTCGACGGTGAGGACCCCGCCGCCCTCGATGAGGAGGAAGAGGACGGCCCCGAAGAAGGTGTACAAGATGACGACCGAGCAGACGACGATGTTGTTGAGGCACCCGCGGGCGCACTTCTTGTTCGTGTTGCGGATCCGCACCTGCTCGGCGCTGTCGTCGCTGTCCGAGTCGCAGCAGAAGCAGCCGGGCCCGTCATCCGAGTCCTCCAGGGCTTTGCTTCCTGCCCCCGTCGCCCCGCCCACCCCCGCTTCAACTTTCCGCACTGATCCGCACTGATCCCACGAGTATGGTCTATCCATCGCAGTCGAACCGAGGGCTCATCCGCTCATCCACCGCTCCTCTCATCGGTGGACTTGTCTCTCCGCTCGGCCGGATCCATCCACTAGCGAGTCCGCTTTTGCCTAGTCGTCACCCTCATCTGAAACAGATGTATGACAATATGCTTTATTTTTCAAAACAATATACATTGAAAGAATTAAATGAAAATAAGTAAATAGGTAGAGACATGAAATGCACAATATAACTAAATTGATAGTTGATATGTAGCTATATGTAAGTAATTCAATCTATTTTGCACAGTTAGAGACATGAAATGCACAATATAACTAAATTGATAGTTGATATGTAGCTATATGTAGGTAATTCAATCTATTTTGCACAATTACTATGTCAATTGCACTTCTTCCCAATTTCGAGCAAGACTGCTGTCAGTCTTGTTTCAAAGTTGTTATCTGAAAAATAAAATCATTATATATATATAATATATATATATATATATAAAATATATATAAATATATCTATATGATATATTATAAATAATGAACGTATTTCTGTTAAACGGAACTAAGCGACAAATTGAGTTCCTTTTGAGGATTTTAGGTTCCCGGATAGCGCGTTCTGTCAGACGGAACTAAGCGCCATGGAAAAGCATTGCGAGAGTAGGACGGAACGAGCATCGCGTTTAATTGGACGTATTTCTACCTAACGGAACTATGTGCATTGTGACGTGAGCTCTGAGACCCATAAGAATACATGCATAACAGAGCTCACGTCATAATGTGCATAGTTCCGTTTGATAGAAATACGTCCAAATGATCGCTCCATGTATGCTTTTAATCTAGTATACCGCAAAATAGAATAGGTCACGTAATAGAAATATAAATAATAGATTAGATACCTAGAATAAGTCACATCTTTTTCTTTATTCTAGTACATCCGTGAGAAATTTTATGTTTATAATGATTTCTTAAATTTTGAAGTGTCTGACTTTTAACGTTAATAATTTTAGTTCCATCTTATTTTCAAGTGACCTCCTGGTCGTCTATCGTAAATATTACGTATCCAATAAGTGGCGTGCATTATTTCCAAGCGGATGTTAGTTCGATCAAGGAATAAAAATGCTGCTGGAAGTTCCGAGCTCGAGCTTATATTGTTTTGAAAATATTGTTGAATGCTCATGATGGTAGCCTCTCAGTCGCGCGAGTAGCGGAATAACAGAGAGGATTTTTTGCACGACGGAATCCTCCTACGCGTTGTATGGCCAATAAACCGATCTCGGAGACTCATGAAATTTTAATTTTTCGGTGCGATATCGCAAGGTGACGGGAATTCCACGACATAGAATCAGTTTACGAGCGGAATTACGGGGAGGGCACATAAATTCAACGGTTAATGTTCTTGCCGAGACGGACAGGGACAGTTTAAAGGAAACTAAAATTCCTGTTGGCCAATTAAACTTGTATTGATGGTCACTTAAATCGCCGGGCGAGATCGTGTGCTCGGTCATAAACTCGGGCCAGACAGAGAGGGAGTGTGTACCTCTCTCATTTACAGCTATCTTCCGCCGCTCAGAATCCCTTTTAAATAGTTAAACTTTTGTTCATTTTGATTTAGTAAAGAAAGAGCTTTTCCGCCAAGAGCTTTTCGCTTCTCCGTTGTACTTTGCTCCTGCCACGTACGCATTCCGTTGCATCGCTGTTTTCAGTTGCAGAGGCTGTAAAAGTTAATCGCAAACTACCCCGAGTTCCAAGGAGGCGGTAGGCGTTTCGGTTGGAATGGCGGAATGGATCTTCATCGTTTTCAAGGACGATTCGATAGGCAACTAAACAGTAGGTCAGTTGCGATGGTCACAGAATCGCGTTTTGATGCATGACTATAGCCACATAATAATAGATATCGATGGCGTAAGTCCGCAATCACATATCTCGTTTGCTGTGTCTGAAAATTTCCGAATCTATGTTATTTTTTTTTACAGGAGAACAAATTGACATCATTCCTGGAAGTTTATGCAGATTTTTTTTTGCACAGAGAAGAAAAATCATGGCAGTTTTAAAGAACTTCCGTTGAATAGTTTTCCGTTTTAAAAATAAAGTGTGACATGAAGTCTGCGTCGTCGCAAACCGAGTTATGTGATTGCCGACTTATACCGTCGATTTGTACAAACGCCTAGTTTCATCGTCCAATACTAACGGAGATATCAGTGGTGAGGCACGAATGATATCGATACTTCCCAGTTTAAAGCTATGGTAAGGAACCGATTATTAAGGTGTTTGTTGCGAACACCCTCTTTATCGATCCTTTTCCATAGGTTTAAACGACAATTCAATCGATATATCGCAAATCACGCCACGCCTCTGGGGAATATTGCGCCTCGAAAAAATTTAGACATTTTTAGAAAATGTACTGAAATTTATAAAGCACACCTAACACATATTATACGTCATATCATATCGATGCTGAATTAGACGATGCAATACCAAATCATATCGATAATGGAAGTTATAAGACACTTCGTTCATTTGTGAAGTCAAGGATTTTTTTTTTCTCAATTTAATTTTTAAGAGGAGCCCAACAGTTATTTTGTTTTAATAGAGAATTTGCAGGTGTTTAAAATTTGATGAATTTCGTGTTAAGTGGAAACTACTGAGTATGAACTGAACACGAGGATACCCTTGGTTCATGATTTGAACAATTTTTAGAGAAGATATGACAAAATTATCTAATCTGCCAAAATACATGTGTTTAAATGGGAAATGCCGCCTGATGACGTCACTAGGCCGTATGCATTTTCTCACTTTTAAATCTATTTTATACTTTTTCCTATATCAGAAAAAAATCATAAAAAATACTGCGAAATCAGCTCTTTAAGCACTTTCAGATGAAGCATTAAAAAATTTGCATGCAAATTCTCCATTTGTAACTAATTTTTTGCATCATGTGCAAAATACTCCGTGATAAATAGAGGAAAAATCTGGCGTGTTACAAAATCCATAAATTTGTAATGCTAGCATTGTATCGTGCCGGAAAATTATGATGCGGGGGATTAGCGAGTGAGGCAAATAGACCGTTCCCCGTCGTACCTTCAGCAATCTTCGTTCATTTAAATTCCAGTCTTCCCTGGGGGTCAAACGAACATCGCTCTAAGATCGAAGTTATTTCCAACACCGTGATTTCAAAGGGAATGCCTGGTGAGTCGATGTGATGAGAAAGTGGGAGGAGGTAAGAACGCGATGGGGTCGGAGGAAGAGACCTGTGTCGTCTTAGGAGCGCTGTTGTCACAACCACCCGTAAATTCTTTGCCAGTGAATAATCCCAATCTCTGAAAATGTGGCTCAGTTTCACAGAAATAAAACTTAGAAAAAACGACACACTGGAAAACTCTAATACGATATTATTAGAGTAGCGTTCAGTTGTTTTCTATAAAGTAGGCGCATTTTTATGTTTGACAGAGAGGACGATCACCGATGAGATGAAGGAACGCTCTCACCAAAATTTCAACTATCAATTTGAGAGAGGCGCACTATCGCGAAGAAAATAAATTATAGAAAAACGATTATTATCCTCCATACTCTGACATCAGAAGCATAAACAGAGGGCGCGGGCGGCCGGCCAGCACGCACATGCATCGACGCCTACAAACCTAAGGGGATACTTCAAGCATTGCGCAATGCGTGAAGTATCCCCTTAGGTTTGTAGGCGCCTGTGCGCGTTTCCCACCGGCAGCAAGCCGCTCCGCTCTATGTTAGACTCCAATATTTAAACTCTGCGGAGTCAGCGATTTCAACTCATGATTTTAAAATTGTCGCACACTCTGCATGGATAATTCTTATTTAAATTAATGAAAAAAAGTATGTATTAAAAGAAAGTGTTAGGCACCTCTCCGCCATATTGTTGTTGAGCTGGTGCGCCATTTGAACGCATTGCCACTAGTATACTAGAGTACTATAGAGGCAGGTTGAAATCAAAAAGCGCTCCCTATCAGCTTAGCGCTTCCAAAATGGAATCCAATTATGGGGTAGCCTCCAAATCTCCATTAGCTTTGAAAAAACTATAGTCACTATTCACGGGGTATGGGGACCTTGGTGCACATAAGCAAAAGTGTTTGACTTCTTCCCAACCGATCGAAAATATACATTTAAGTTTACGACGGTGAGGATTTTTTAGGGTTTCTGATCACAATTTAACTAGAACAATGAGCGTTTGAGCGCGCAACGTTGCAACGTCGGACAAGGAGTGATTTTACGGTTGGAAAATTCATCGAAGCTAGCTCCTCTCTCGGAAGCTGCGCTTATAAATTTTAAATTGACGCATAGGTGCTGGTGCCGTTCAAATTGCTCCGACTCATGCAATCCGGGCCTCAGTCACGTAAAACCACCCGCAACTCCGAGTTTTGCGCATGCGCCTTCAATCTCGCCGGTCTTGAGCTTTATAATCGAGGTCCGAAGGAAGGATCGGTCGTAAGGAATCAGGGCCAAGTGGCGTGGCGGTGAATGATCGATTTGTCGATATTTCCCCATTTGATGCTATGTTTAAGAATCGATTATAAGATGTTCGTTGCGAACACCCTGTATATCTAATCCTTTTCATAGGTTTCAAACGACAGATCATAATCGATGAATCGCAGAGCACGCCACGCGACTGATCACGGCCGTATTCAAAATCTATAAATTAAGGTATGAAGAAATAATCAGTGGAAGGTGAAGTATGTATTCATAATCGTTCCCAGAACCTAGAACAGCTTCATTCTTATGAGGGTCCATTTGGTTCACATTATAATTAAGGGACGTATAGGTAGGCTTGAACATAGCATCATAAAGTAGAATATTTTTAGACTAAAATGCAGTGTAACTTTGGAAACGGATCCCTTAAGGCATTACAATGATATTCCACTGCAAAAAGTACAAAATACGGAAAAAAGATTCTATAATATTGAAAAAAGTGAAGTACGTGCGAAATCACCTTAAACCTCACTTGCAGAATAAACTTTTTCGTGTTATGTATTTTTCTTTAATCCTAATCCCTTACAAGGATCCAAACTTCCAAATTAAACCATTGAATTTACTGGAAGTTGGCAAAAATTGTCCTTTTTGTGATGCTATAATAATCAAGGCTTCATTAAACCCTCTTAATCACAATGTGAATCGTATCAACAGCAGCGCAGCCATTTCTCGGAATTGATTCCTAATTTCAGAATTATTGCAATTTCTCGGAATTTTCGGAATATCCGGCTATTTTTGGAATTGACCCAGAGTTTCAGGGTTTTTCGTCAGCTTGACCGATTATTTGAATGTATTTCTGTCAAACGGAACTATGTGCATTATAACTAGAGCCCTGTTATGCATATACTCTTATGGGTCTCAAGGCTCATATCTTGATGCACATAATTCCGTTTGGCAGAAATACGTCCATTTGATCAACTCTGCTAATTTATTGATTGAAATTGACGATCTTTAGAACCAAATCCGGACGTATCCCGGATTTTTCCCCGGAATTTCTGACAATATCGAATTTTTTGTCGGAGCTTTTGGAAATTGGTATTGATTCCGCGGTCTTTTAAAATCTCCGCTCTCATTTCATTTTCTTTGCAAGGGGACAAGTCCGCATTATTCCTTGAAGTTTTTTAGAATTTGCTTTGCGCAGAGAAGAAAAATCATGGAATTTTAAAGAATTGGCATTAAGTAGTTTCACACTTAAAAAATAAAATATGACAAGTAAGAAGTCTGCAAGGTCGCAAACCGAATTACGTGGTTTGGGAGTCTCACCGTCGATAAGGAGCCTCCTTACTGCCGTGCTAAGGGAAAAAGCCGTATGAGCCATCAGTCGTTGCCAAGTTTCTCTCGACAAATCACAAATTTCCAGACAAATTTCGGAATTTTTATCCTCAGATCTTTCAAAGGATTTATCTCGTAAATTGACCTGAAAAGTCTGAAAATTTTAAGGAAAAATACTCATAACTTTCTTCAAAAATAAACATATTCTACAAAAAACAATTGAGCAACATCGGAATGTTTATACGGCGTTTTTCTTTAGCATAGCGGAATACGACCCTATGAACATGACCCCGAATTATTTTAGCGGAGAGGCGAGGTAGCGAGTGTGGCGGAACTATCCGATGATTGCGTCACGCTGCAGGTCGTTGCGCATCGCGTCAAGGCCCGACGTCACTGACGTGGGACGAGGTCTGGCCGCCAGCCTCAAGTTTCAAACTGAGACTTTTAAGAAACTATTAAGGTCTCGAAAACTTTCGACCCGAAACTTCGCGGAGCTGCGAGAGGTTTCGCATCGGAGTTGCGAAGTTATCCCGAGTCCCATTGCTTCTCGTTTATAGTGTCTACATGCCTCGTCGGGGAGCCGCAGTCCGCAAATGTTCCCCTCACTTTCGCCCAAACTACTTTGTATGAGTAGGTGAAACATTTCTCCCAAGCAAAGACCCTTCTGACCTGTAATAACCGCGCCAAGTTTTCATGTTTCGAAAAATCGATGGAATTTCGCTTCGCTTGCGGATCTAAGAGTTACGTCAGTGTTCAGGGGTCTACTAAAACAGGCTGGCCAGAACTCAATACTTTTTCAGTGCACTCCCGAGAAGTTCAGTACCACTTCACCAGAAAAATTCAGTACTATTTCAGTACCTCCATTAGACGGAATTCAAAAAATTTCGAAAATTTGAAATTTCCGTTCGACATGAAAAAAAAATTAAAATCCACAACATTTCATCGGTGGCTTGAAGATTAACCGACTGCACAATCGAGATTTTGCAGTAAATACTACTCTAAGAATCAATGCGCAGGAAATCGCGTCCTTTCCAGGCTTTATGAAAAAACACGCGTGATATGAAGGAAAAAATTCTGGACCTTTTTGCAGAATTTCCGCACTTTTTCAGTACTTCTGGACCGCCCTTAGAAAAATCAATACTATTTTAGGACTTTCCGAAAATTCTGGACTAGGAGACACCCTGAGTGTTTCCTGCGAATTCTACGAAGAAAGACGTGATCGAACCCCTCTTCGGCACCCTTCCGTATAGGAAAGCAAAGAATGCAGTGCTCAGAAAAAACGCCGTAGGACGTTTCAGCTTTAATAAAAACAAATTATAGGCAACGTCTGATTATATGCTCATACGGTGTCCTTCCTTAGTATTAACAAATTTCACAAAAAAAGTCGCATTCATAATCGTATCCCGTTTGCCAAATATCCCAAGATCAAATAGTATTTGGAAACTTTTTAGATATTGTATGATAAATTGCGAATCATCTTTTCTAAAAATTGGAAGAAAAACGTTCAAAAACTTCCCTTAAAATTCTTATTTTGATTCAGAGAGACTAGGCAACGTTCGAAGGATCATACTACATTCTTCCGTAGGATCTAAAAAATGTCACGGGACAAAATGTGAGAGTTCAATCAAAAACCCTCATTTCATCAGGGAAAATGTGTTCGCATACACATTTTTAAATGTTATTCCTCCAAAAACATTCAAAATCTTCAACCGCGATTCTCAAAATTCCAGTTTACTACTCGATTCGTTCTCCTCTCTTCCTCTTTTGTTTCGATCTCTTCGTCTCTAATGGCTTCCAGTCGACCAGAAGCAAGTGGGATGCACAAAGTTGCAGCACCACAATGTATTGTTGCCAGATAGTTCTAATTTTTCGGCAATATCCCCCATTATAACCTTTATACGGACGTATTTCTGCTAAACGAAACCAGAGACAGGTGAGAAAGTAGTATGCTCGTTTGTCGAGGGCCGTGCGAATGAATGGGAATTATAAAGCGCCAGTGACGTCAGCGACGTCGAAGGGAGTGACGACGCCCGGCAACGCGGTCTTTAACTCATGAGCCCTGTTTAGAACGTTCTTTTGCCATGTCCACGGCTCATGAGTGCTGCATAAAATTGGTGCTTCGTTCCGTTTAGCTTGTGTCACACTATCAAAGCTAGCCATCAAAATATCAAGGTCAGGTGTTGTGATTGGCTTTTTCTATGACCTCGACTAATCATAGCACTTGTCCTTGACATTTTGATGGAGTATTTTGATAGTGTGACACAGGCTTTTGGTAGAATATGAAATCTCGCTTTCTCATTTCTCCAAAGGGAATCACACCCACTTTTGCATTGCTTCCTACGCTACTTTCTAGAGCACACCCCATCTTTTCGACTCGTTTATAGTTCCGTTTAGCACACTGGAAAAAATTTACGGGCTATATAGACATGCCGTCCGTTCTGGGCTCAGGGGCCGAGAGTTTCGGATGCAGAAGCCGTAGCTTCGATTGCTCCAGGTGCTGTATCCGGATGTTCCAGCCTCTGAGCCCGGAACGCGCACAGTTCGTCTACACAGCCCGTAAGTACAGCTTCCACAGCCGGAGTAGAATATCTGTATACGGGAGAGTACCACCATCTCAATACTTTTACTACAGAAAAAGTGTGCCGCTCTCTGATTGGTTGGTTATCAATCCCGAGGTTGGACCAATGTAAACAAATCCCAGTTCCTCCGCTCCTAGTTTGGGCCTATGTAAACAAACAAGACGGCGACAAAAATCTAGACGTGATTTTGGATGTAATGGAAATGTTTTGATATCCAACTTCTGAACTGCTTGGACTCCAACTTTGATGGCCAAAAATTAACCTTTGAGTATGATTATCATTCATTTCTTAGCCGATAATACGTGTCTCTCTGGGTCGGGTTTGTTTACATTGGTCCAATTAAGGAGCTCCGTGATTATAGCCTAAAACTGATGAACCAATCAGAGAGCGGCACATAGATGGCAAAACTCTCCCGTATACAGGTACTCTATGCAGGAGTTTTTTTTCAGTGCAGAAATACGTCCATATAATAGTCACATTTTGCAACGTTGCCTCCCTGCGACGGAGTCGAGGAGTCGGAGGGCGAGCGGGGGGTACGAAAGTATGAGCAAAATGCAAGTCGGAAAAATAAACAGGCAAAACACTTGATTGATGACGCAACCAAGTTTATGGGTCATGAGTTCCCCATTATACGATACATAAAATGATTTTGCAACGCTACAACTTTGATTTCTCTATTTTGAAGTTCCTCATCCGGAACAAATTCCCCCTCGCACAGTCGCTTAACAACTGTCCCGCTCCGCGCCCCCCCCCCCTCACGCCGCGGTTTCGCGTCCCGACCGCCAAACACTCACGACTCACGTTCCCTGCCGTCCTAAGGTAAAACACCCTATGGACATTCCGATGCTGCCAAATTTCCACGGATAATATTAACTTTTGAGAGAAGTCATGCCTCTGAAAAATTGGATAGTACCACACGGGAAAAAAAGGATTGCTGATTTAACAATTTTGCAGTTACAAAAAGTGACAGACATGTTTCAAATGTATATTTTACAATAGTGGAGAGCTAGTTCAACCACAGGTTAAGTTAAATCAGCATTTTTTCGTCGTAAAATCTACATTGAAACATGTCTCCCAGTTTTTTTAAATAAAAAATTGTTAATTCAGAAATTTCATTTTTTCCGTGCTAGTAAACCAGTCGTATCTCCATCAAGAGTAGACTTATGCAATAGTTTAAGGTTGTTCATTTGCGTCAGATTGGAACGTATACAAAATCGGAGGAAAAGATAGTTGAAAAAGAGGAAGAAAAATAATGAAGCCGGTTAGAAAAAAGTAAGGGAGGCGATGAGAAACATTTGAAAAATATGGGATTTTATGCAGAAGAAACTGAGGGAGAAGAATATGGATTGCATTTTGCAAAAAGGAACCACTCGCATTGCAACGATGCTAAGATTTTGCAACTTCATCTATATTATGGAATGGACTCCGCATGATGAGCTCATTACATACGGACGTTTTTAATATACGAACGAGAAACTGAAAAATCCTTCAATTCCGTGGCTATGCAATTTCAGCTACTTGAGAGTTAAAATAGTTGTATCACTTCATTATGTTCGTCTTATGGTCACCCAAGGCGCGTGACGAGTAGAACCGGTGAAACGTTAATATCTACCATCAATATTACTCATATTCTTTTTGACCACCTTCTCCTCTCTTTCCTCTTTTACTTCCTTTTTAACTCTATTTGCTCTTCTATTTCTTCCAAATTCTAAGGATTTCCTGACGGACATTGCATTAGAGGTCCCCAAGTATTTCACAAAGATCTTTTTTTCAAAACTAAACGAAGGTGTAACTGATATGTTGATGCTTACGAATCCGGTAATTTCCCAAAAATTCGTACTTCAGCATAAGAGATTTGGCAACGCTTTGATGTTCGTACGGCGTTTTTCCTTGGCGCGGGAGTTGAGCCGCACTGTCGCGGCTGAAAAAGGACATCGACTCCTGAAATCGTGCGTTCTTGAAATATCGCCTCGGCACCGGAAGTCGTAATTGTACTTGCACCACTATTAAAAATCCTCTCTGTCCAAACAAAATGTATCCGCCCTTTATATATTGTCTGCTTGAAGATGAGCAGCCCCTACTTGTTGGAGTGTGTGGTTAGCAACGGATGAAAGAAAGGGGAAAAAGAAAAGTGAACTTTACGATTTTAAACGTGACCTACCACCAAAAAGGACTCTTCGTCTCTTCGAGAAACAGCGCTTTAAGGGATACGTAAGTCGTTTTCTGAGGAGCTCGTAAGCATTTTTTATGATAAGGGCACAGAGGTGCAGAATGAAATTTTAGGGGTTGCGTATGCAATTAGCAACAATTATCAGAGAAATAGTTAAGAAATTTCAAATTTAAGTGATGGTTTTTTTTTCTTCGAAACTTCAAAATTAAGATGTTACTGTTTCTGTGCGTTCTATGGCACAATGAGTCCACTCCAGAAGCTGTATTAAATATGAAACTTAGCATCTATTCAGTGGCAGCGCGTGATCTCAAACCGGACTGCGTAAGATTACAAGACAACTAAAAGCCCAATTCTTTCATGAGTTCAGCTGGTACCGTACAATTTTTTACTTTTATTTTGCTTGTAAAGCACTCGAATACTAAATAAATACTATTTGTAGAATACCAGCAGCAATTTGATGGATCTACAGTTCAACATCAATACGGCGGGGAAAAAATTCGCATTTTTAAAGAATATCGATGCACAGTTAAGATCGCCCTTGTACCATCTTTAATGCCTTTCAGCACAAAAAACGAGGAGTAAAAATAGCTTTCTCAGAACCTCGCTGAAAAAATGTACAATAGCGAAATGAAAGTTATGATGGTAACAGGATATTATTTAACACCAAAATTAAATGTCATCGTTGAACATTGGTAAAATTGGTCAAAGATATACATTTTTAACTTTAAATCTTATTGAACGCTCAACACTTTTCTAACAACTACCATTTGCGAATCCAGGTGGGGGATGGGGGCGTACGCGCCCCCCCCCCCCCCGGTTCTTTTGAAAAAAAGAGGAAGAAAGAAGGAAGGAAAATAGGAAATAAGAAGGAAAAACGCATATCTTTGGTAATTATTCATTACAAAATTGACTCAAACTGCATATTAGATGCTTCAAAATTTACTGGGGTAGGCCCCCGGACCTCTCCCGCCCCCATTTGAGGTGTCTGTATCTGCCTATATATGACACGTTTACATTAAAGCTCCCTGCTTATTTAGGGGAAGGGGCCTCTCTAAGAGTGAGAGTAATGATGGTGAAAAACTTAGATACAATTTTGATACCCTACTTAGCAGTACTATAGCACATTCTAGCGGGGGGAGTTTTTTAATAAATCCTACTTTCGGAACATCTCATGTTATTTTCGTTTCGGTGAGCGGAGCACTTTGTTCTTATCGATGCGGACAAAAGATTCCGCCGGGAACGTATATGGAGGGAAAAAAACCGAGACGAAAAGTAATCTCAAAGCGGGAGAGGAAAATAGAAAGGGAGAGGACGCCCGGATGAGGCGTTAAATCATTTGCAGGGCGGGTAAACTTAGCGGAAGGAAGAGAAATATTTGAGACAAAAGAAAGACGCGGCTGCGGGCGTCGCGACGCGGGAGACGAAGACGTCGGCGGCCGCGAGAGGTCAACATCTCCGCAATACTGCCGTACTAAGGAAGAACACCGTATAAGCCTTCAGGCGTTGCCGTAGTTCCTTCAAGAAAACCCAAATTTACCGAGCAAATTGTGAATATTTTTCTTCGATTTTTCCAGACAATTTTCTTCGCGATTCAATCTCGAATATCTGAAAATTTCAATGAAAAATATGTATAACTTTCCTGAAGAATACATATTTTATTCGAGGAAATGTGGCAACTCTCGAATGTGCGTACGGCGTTTTGACTTAGCGCGGGCAGAACAAGGGGCGGGAGCCAGGGATTGAGGGAACGGAGCGGACCGGAAGAAAAATACGAGTATATTTTAAGCTTTTTCAATTATTTGTTGAAGTATCTTGTTCAATTTGTTACGTGTTTGCTCTGCTTATTGAGTATCCTTTTACAGATGTTTCTCTAGCGCACCGTTTTTCTACTCCTCAATTTCCCCGCGGCCCGCGTCCCTCATTTCGTCGATCCCCTGACGAAAGGGCGTATCTCGATTTCCACGTGAACCCTCTTCTCCATAGGACTCTATGCTTTCGGAGGCTCATGTGGGAATTGAGATACGCGTTTACGTCAGAGGAGCGACGATTTATCTCCAGGCTCGCCGAAACGCTTGGGCCCGACGCGACGCATTAACAGCCCTCACGCTTAACACCCGCTTTTCCGTCCTAACGAGAAACGCCGTATGAACATTCGTGAGTTGCCAAATTTCCACTGAAAAAATATTTATTTTTGAGAAAATTTACATCGATGACCGAAGTGTGAAACTTTGTATCTCCGCAAACTTCCTGTCAAACTTCATTTTGTTACATGGAAAACTTGTCATCTTAATTCTTTAGAATTACTTGATTTTTATTCACTGTTAGCGGAATACTCTGTATAAATTGCAACCTGTGGAGTTGCCTTGTTTTTCTTTGAAAAAATAAAATAGGAGCAGAGCATTTGAAACTTTGCGATGAAAATACGTCGTTTGGCACTTTAGCCATTAAACATGTAACAAATTATCAAATGTCTAGGGAAGGAGTTAAAAGCTATTGATTGGATTGAAATTCACATTCTTTTAATAATGTAAGGCCGAAAATGTTTTAATTTTAAAATTTTGCGTTATACTCAATGGAATTTTTGATGAATTTTAGATCTTAGAGAAACATTTATATTTTAATTTACAGCATGCCACATAGAATACAGAGTTTTCAACATTTTTACAGTAAAAACATGTGAGGAGTATTTGGCAAGGAATATACCAGTAATGCTTGGACATTTGACGAACTCTTACTTCTGGAACATTCAAATCGCACATTGCAATAATTCTTTTCTGCTTGTAAATTTGACAACATTCGAATGTTCATACGACCGTTTTTCCCTTGGCACGGCAGTATGCTACTATGCTTTTCTATGGCGCTTCGTTCTGTTTGACAGAACGCGCTATCCGGGATTCCAAAACACTCAAAAGGAATTGAAATCGGCGCTTAGATCCGTTTAGCAGAAAAAGTCCAATTAATCGGAATGCCCATATCAACCAACATCAACGGGCTTTTTTCCTCGTATGACATCTACGTACATGCGCGAATGTGTTATTTTATAAAGTATACTCATCAACGAAAACAGGACTTATCGCGACAGTACAGACTAACAGAGGAGGCGCGAGTCACGACAAATACAAAAGCTGGGAAAGATTTAGGAGCGACAAGGTTAGAAATATCCGCTTTTGTGGATTTGGAAACGGGTCCGCGAACAGAGAGCGGAGTCGAGCATGCGAAATGATAATGATCAGGTGCGATATTTGATTCAGACGGGACCCCGCGGATCTTGTCTACCATCCCTTTAATAAGGGAGTCGTTAAAAACTCCCCGGGGGTGCATAAAAAAGTTCGGGGCTTCCGCTGCTCCGCTCTGTTTTTCTCCGTCTGCCGCCGCTCCGCCCCCGCTCCCCCCTAAAATAAATCTCGGATCCGGCAAGTCTAAACTTGCGGCCCCGAATTTATGACTTGCATCGGAATCGAGAGACGGGAATCTACCGTTCCCGACCGCAACCTGCTTCATCGCGCGATTGATCTTAAAAATATTCATAGGAATGCCCACCCGCACCCCTTTCTCTCTCGAAAGGTAAGATAAAAGCAGCGAAAGCAGCCGATGTGCCTCTAGACATAGGATCGGAGAGATTGGAAATGGGAATGCACTCGTGAAAATCTGAGACCTCCCGTTTGCGAAAATATTAAAACACGTACGTTAGTTCTGGAAGAACGCCGTATGAACCCTCGGGCGTTGCCAAATTTCACTCGATAAAACACGAATTTCCTGGTGAACTTACATATTTTTTTAATCAAATGTTTCGGCTAATTATCTTCGCAATTTTACCTAATATTCCTGGAAATTTCAAGAAAAAGTATTTATGAATTTCCACAGAAATTAGTATCTTATCGAAGGAGATTTGGCAACTCTCGAATGTTCATACGGCGTTCTTCCTTAGCACGGCAGTGTTGGCAACGCTGATAATTTCTCGCAACATCGGTGAATGTTCAACGATGCATTCTGGAGTGAAGTGAGTCAAGGATTCTGAGAACACATGGTCGGATTCTACTAACTTCAATCGACGTTGAATTTCATTCCAGGCCCCTAAAAATTGTACTCTTCATGATGTTATGTTTTAAAGTTACACATAGTTTGATCGCAAAAATCCAAGTGAGTCTGTTTAAGGACAGGAGTCGCTTGAGGAATAACTGGACTTATCCCTGTCAAACGGAACCAGAGACAGGTAGGAAGAAGGGGTGTGCTCGTTAGTCGAAGGCCGTAAGAATGTATGGGTATAAAGCGCCAGTGACGTCAGCGGCAAAGAAGCTGCCACCGCGGTCACCCGTCCCCCGAATTAACTCATGAACCTTGTCCACGACGCTCTCTTGACATGCCCATGGCTCATGAGTGCCGCAATCAGTTGGCACATAGTTCCGTTTGACAGAATATAAAATCCCGTTTTTCCGTTCACGGAAAAAAAAGACCTGTCATTTTAACAGTCGCATTGAATGTTAAATTTGTTTGACGTTTCTCTGTTCTTTTAGTTGTCGTGACTGTTAATTGAACATTTTAAGTATGTTGAAACAAAAGTGTGCAAATCTGTTAGCTCAACATCTTATTAATGCTTTTGAAATAACATTCTGTATGTTATTCCATCATCACACGACTGCTGAGTTAACATCAGTGCGGTTCATTAAATCAACAGTTCCTGAAGCTTTTGGAATGACTGTCATTGACTTTTGATTTTACAGTCCACACGTTATTTTGACATTCGTTTGGATTTTAAATTTACATTCGTGTAGGTGTTGGTCTAATGTTTTGAAGGCCGTTAAATTCGCACAAATAATCTGCTAAAGCAACAGCGAGGGTGTCGAAATAGCAGCCCTTTCGAATGCTCATTTAACAGCGGGTTGACGGTAAAATCCTGACCGTTGCACGGAGCATCCCATCCCAGCCAGTCCCGCGCGATCGGCGCAGCGCGCATGCGCAGTTATGAACAGTCGTCGATCGCCCCGCTGCGAGTGGTGACGCAGAAAACCTCTCCTTACCCTCCAGTCTCCACTGTCCACCCTCCTTCTCGAGGGTTGCGCTTGCGCGCCGATCTGACAAAGGGCCCGGTCAGGGAAATTCTCAGAACTCTAACGGCTGTTTCTTCCCTCGGCGTTGTATGCGCATTCCAGTCCAGTCCAGTCTGTTCGCTGAGGCGGCCATATCACTGTTTAAAGGGATTTCGTTTGCTCAACAGTCAGTGGTTTTGAGTCGGAGAAGTCTTGCGTTTGCGTTTCGAAATCGTGCTCAAATTGTGTGTGCGAGTGAATTTTGGCGAAGAAAGTGATTAGTTTTGATACTCAGTGCGCGATCTGCAAAATTAGTAGCTCCGTAGGAAAGTAACTCTTACGATATAATCAAATTTGGGCACACTGGAATCAGTTGCGGGCAGACGTCATTTTGTAAGGCATCATTATGAATCCACTCAACTCGGAATTTCTTCTGCTATATATTTGCGTTTTTTGGTTTCAACTTCACCTTTGACGTTACACGCACTCTCAAATCAATTAGGTTTGCGTCCAGTGCATCCAATTATTATTTTTAGCGTGCCTTACATATTTATATGCAGGCACGCTTTTTATTTCGTTTCCTGTAGATTATACCATCAGCCCTGTCTTCGATACTTTCCGATGGGTTTTTGCAGAATCCTAATTCCATTGTGTGATTTTTTCCTTTTTTTGGTTTAAAGAAATTTAGGCTGTTTTGAAATGAATTGAAGTTATAATTTAGCAAATCCTAATCTTGGTAGAATTTTTTGAACTCTTTTTATAATACATTTTTGGTGTTTTTAATTCATGAGCACGATCGGCTGTTTGGTTCTTACGTTGTTTTTTATTGATGACGCCAACGTGACACCGTTACATTGTCTTAATGACGTAAAGTGTTTCAATGTGTAATACAGTGTATGTGCAATATCTGTCCAGGCCGCGAGTGATAAGTTGGGTTATTTGGAAAAACGAAAATAATCTGTGGAGAGGAAGGGTTTAAAATGTACCTCACATAATTTGTTGCCGACCCCTAGGCCATGATCAATTCTGCCCAACCGAGAACTGCAAAGATGTATACTTAATGTAGTGTTATTGTGCATTTAAACTGTTAAAATGTTTGTGAATTAACTCATTGTGAAACTGATTTAGTCTGTAAATGTTACTTTGACCGGAATATTATCTACGGTTTTTGTATCATTTACTTGAAACCAGTTAAGCAATTATCAGCTATTTACATAAGCATGTAAGTATGACCATGGTTTTTTACAGCTGCGTGGCATCGTGTCTGCCACATTAACAGCAGTGTGAATGAAAATTCAAAAGCTAATTTGCGTTTACATGAGCAGCAGCGCTGCTACATCGACAGCAACGTGGATTTAAATTCAAAGACGAACCGGCTGTCATGAAAACAGCGACGCTGCTTTTTCGACAGCAGCGGCCGCTGTTAAATCGAAAGCAGCGTGAACGTCAATCTGATGGGGAACCGGCGTTTACGCCAGCAGCTGCGCTGTCAGTGTAACATACTATTTGATGTAGGTTGAGCAGATTTTGCTGTCATTGTTACATATATGTACTGTCAATGTGACAGCAAAGCGCCTGTTATAATAACAGACAAAGGTAATGTTATTTTAATAACCAGGATGCTGTGCCGTTTTTTAACAGCCAAGGGCTGTTCCCTTAACAGTCGCGACGATTAAAATGACAGTCCTTTTTTTCCGTGT